>NW_028270142.1:123256819-123407102 GCF_037043375.1 Chiloscyllium plagiosum | reverse complement strand
ATTCCTATGAGGATGAAAGAAAAGGATGGCAAGATTTGGAAATTTTGGGTGGTGAGAAGCTTTGTAAGTTTATTTAAAAAGTAAACTGAAGTATGTATAAAGTTCATCTTTAATCAAACAAGGTGCTCAAGGAACATAAAGGAAGCAGAAACTTTAAAAATAAATTTAAGTGGGCTTGAAAGGTCTATGAAATGTCCCTGGCATTAGGGTTAAGGAGAATCCCATGAAATTTTGTACATATATTAGGAGCAAGATGGAACTAGGGAAAGGGTAGGTCTACTTAAGGACCATGGAGGGAATTAATGTGTGGAGCCAGAGGAAGCAGGTGAGGTCCTTCATTAGTACTTTACATCAACATTCACCAAGGAGAAACAAATGGAAGTTGGTAGGTTTAGAAAGGGATTTGTTGATACTCTAAGGCATGTTGATATTAAGAAGGAGGATGAGGTGTTTTGAAAAACTTTAAAATAGATAAAGCCACAGGGCCTGATAGGATCCATTCCAAGATACTGAAAGGGGCAAGGGAGGAGATTGATGAGTCTTGACAGAAACCCTTGTATCGTCTTTTGCTACAGGCGAATTCCCAGAAGACCAGAAACGAGCTAATGCCATTCCTTTGTTTAAGAAGGGCAAAGAAAATAATTCAGGAATTTAAAGGGTAGTGAGCCTTACAGCAGTGGCAGGGCAATTAGAGAAGAAACTTGGATTTAGAGAAAAATGGACTTATTAGGGAAAATCAGAAAGGCTTCATGCAGGGGAATTCTTGTCTCACATACTTGATTTAGGTTTTTGATTGATGACAGTATAGCAGTGGATGCACTCTACATGCACTTTAACAAGGCCTTTGGAAAGGTCCCTCATGGTAGTCTGGTCCAGAAAATCAAATTGCATGGAACCCACAGTGAGTTGGCAAGTTGCATACAAAATTGGCATGCCCTTCCCTAAAGGACATGAGTAAAGCAGATGGGCTTTTCCCATAATGGACTGTGATTTTATAGTCATCAATAGATTCTTAAATGGCAGTCTATCATCTGTTGTTGAATTCAAACTGGGTCCCCAGGACATTACCTGAGTTTCTGGATTAATAGTTCAGCAATAATACGACTAGGCCATCACCTCCCCTAATCAGAGTTATTTTCCCAATTCCTAGTTCAAGGCAGTGCATTGAACATAGAACATAGAGAACAGAACAGTACTGCACAGGAACAGGCCCTCAGCCCACCATGACTGTGCTGACCATGATGCTATTCTGCACTAATCCCATCTGTCTTCATATGGTGCATATCCCTCTATTCCCTGCCTATTCATGTGTCTGTCTAAATGCTTCTTAGACATTGCAATCATATCTATTTCTGCTATCTCCTCTGACAGCATGCTCCAGGCACCTACCATTCTCTGTGTAAAAAACTTTCCTTGTACATCTCTTTTGAACATTCCCTCTCACAATATGAACCTATACTCCTTAGTATTTGACACTTCCATGCTGGGTGAAAGACTCCAACTATCCACCCTATCCATACCCCGCATAATTTTATACACTGCCAACAGGTTGCCCTTCAGCCCCTGATGCTCTACCAAAAACAATTCAAGTTTGTCCAACCTCTCCTTATAGCTTCTACACTCCAATCCAAGAAACATACTGTTAAACCACTTATGGGCCTCTCCAAAATCTCCTCATCCTTCCTTTAGTGCAGCTACCAGACCTGTGCATAGTACTCCAAATGTGGCCTGACCAAAGTCTTATACGATTAAAATATTACTTGCCAACTTTTATACTCAATGTGAGGCTGATGATGGCAAGAATGTTGCACGCCTCTTTACCATCTTATCCATTTATGTTGCTACTTTCAGGGAGCTATGAACTTGGACCCCAAGTTCCATGTATCTATCAATACTTCTAAGGGTCTAGCTATTTACAGAACACTTTCTTGGTGCATTTAGGGTGGCACAGTGGCTCAGTGGTTAGCACTGCTGCCTCACTGCACCAGAGATCTGGGTTTGAATCTACCCTTGGGCAACTGTGTAAAGTTTGCACATTCTCCCCATGTCCATTTAGGTTTCCTCTGGGTGATCCAATTTCCTCATATATTCCAAAGATATGCAGCATAGGGAAATGTAGGGAGAAGGTAAGGGTTTGGGTCTGGGTGGGATGCTCTCCAGAAGATATGGTGTGGACTGGACAGGCTGAATGGCCTGCTTTTTACACTGTAGGAATTCTGTGATCCCATGATTTGACCTCTGAAAATGCATCACCTCACATTTTTCTGGATAAAACATCATCTGCTACTTCACTGGCCAGCTTTCCAACTGATCTGTATTTTGCAGCTTTGATAGCCTTCCTCACTCAATTTCACCAATTTCTGTCTCCTCTGCAAACTTAGTAATCAGGCCTTTCCCGAAGAAGGGCTTGTGCCAGCAATGTCAACTCTCCTGCTCCTTGAATTTTGTCTGACCTGTTGTGCTTTTCCAGCAACACACATTTTGACACTGGCATTTTCATCCAAATTATTTATGTAAATTACAAACAACAGAGGGCCCAGCACCGATCCTTGCAGAAAACCAAAAAAACACCCCTCCACAATTACACTCTGTCTTCAACCTGCCATCCTTACCCGGCCTGGCCTGACTCCAGAGCCACAGCAATATGGCTGATGTTCAACTGCCCTCTGAAATGGCCTAGCAAGCCATTCAGTTGTATTGACTGCTATGAATTCTCAACAAAGAAAAAAAACCAGATGGATTACCTGGCGTCGACCTAGGCATTGAAAAGACAACGGCAGAAACAGCCCTGTTCACTCTTCTTACTAACACCTGGGAGCTATTGCCAAAATTGCTTCACAGACTAGTCAAGCATCAGCCTGACATTGTCATACTCATAGAATCATGCATTACAGGCAATGTTTCAGGCACCACCATCACCATTCCACCTGTCTCACCAGCAGGACAGACTACCAGCAGTGGCAGTACATCAGTGTACAGGGAAAGAAGTTGCTCTGGGAGTCCTCAGCATTGTGGCTGGACTTGATGAGGTCTCGTGGGTGCAGGTTAAACAGGGGCAAGGAACCGTCCCGCTGATTACCATGTACCATCCTCCCTCAGCAGATGAATCAATGCTCCTCCATGTTGAACAACACTTAGCAGAAGCTCTGATATTAGCAAGGGTGCAAAATGTACTCTGGGTGGGGTATTTTAATTCCACCATCAGGAATGGCTGAGCAGAGACACTACTGGTCAAGGTAGTCCAATCCTAAAGGATACAGCTCCTAAACTGTGTCTGTGGCAGTTGGTGAGGGAAGCAACAAAAGGTTATCCTGAGCATCTTCTGGCTAATTTGATTATGAATGGCCGCCATACATTCCTTGTGGAAACAAAGTCTCACCTTCATGTGTGGCATGATCACCAAGAAAAAAACAATAAAATAAAGCAGATCTTCCAAGTTGAAGATATTCTAGAAAGCTTCACTGAAGTAATATGTAAAATGAATGAGTCAACCTTGGTTCAGTGGTAGCACTCCCATCTCCAATCCTGTAGGTCATAGGTTCAAACTCCATTTCAGAGATAGAAGCATAATATCTAGCCTGACATTTCAGGGCAAAACGGGGACATGAGATAGCTTTGGTAAATAGAACTAAGGAGAATCCAAAGAGGTTTTACAAATATGTTAAGGACAAAAGGGTAACTAGGGAGAGAATAGGGCCCCTCAAAGATCAGCAAGGCGGCCTTTGTGGAGCCACAGAAAATGGGGGAGATACTAAATGAATATTTTGCATCAGTATTTACTGTGGAAAAGGATATGGAATAAATAGACTGGAAGGAAATAGATGGTGACATTTTGCACAGATTACAGATTACAGAGGAGGAAGTGCTGGATGTCTTGAAACGGTTAAAAGTGGATAAATCTCCAGGACCTGATCAGGTGTACTCGAGAACTCTGTGAGAAGCTAGAGAAGAGATTGCTGGGCCTCTTGCTGAGAAATTTGTATTATCGATAGTCACAGGTGAGGTGCCGGAAGACTGGAGGTTGGCAAACGTGGTGCCACTGTTTAAGAAGGGTGGTAAGGACAAGCCAGGGAACTATAGACCAGTGAGCCTGACCTCAGTGGTGGGCAAGTTGTTGGAGGGAATCCTGAGGGACAGGATGTACATGTATTTGGAAAGGCAAGGACTGATTCAGGATAGTCAACATAGCTTTGTGCTTGGGAAATCATGTCTCACAAACTTGATTGAGTTTTTTGAAGAAGTAACAAAGAAGATTGATGAGGGCAGAGCAGTAGATGTGATCTATATGGACTTCTTTAGTAAGGCGTTCGACAAGGTTCCCCATGGGAGATTGATTCGTAAGATTAGATCTCATGGAATACAGGGAGAACTAGCCATTTGGATACAGAACTGGCTCAAAGGTAGAAGACAGAGGGTGGTGGTGGAGGGTTGTTTTTCAGACTGGAGGCCTGTGACCAGTGGAGTGCCACAAGGATCGGTGCTGGGCCCTCTCCTTTCTGTCATTTATATAAATGATTTGGATGCGAGCATAAGAGGCACAGTTAGTAAGTTTGCAGATGACACCAAAATTGGAGGTGTAGTGGACAGCGAAGAGGGTTACCTCAGATTACAACAGGATCTGGACCAGATGGTCCAATGGGCCGAGAAGTGGCAGATGGAGTTTAATTCAGATAAATGCGAGGTGCTGCATTTTGGGAAAGCAAATCTTAGCATGACTTATACAGTTAATGGTAAAGTCCTCGGGAGTGTTGCTAAACAAAGAGACCTTGGAATGCAGGTTCATAGCTCCTTAAAAGTGGAGTCGCAGGTAGATAGGATTGTGAAGAAGGCATTTGGTTTGCTTTCCTTTATTGGTCAGAGTATTGAGTACAGGAGTTGGGAAGTCATGTTACGGCTGTACAGGACATTGGTTAGGCCACTGTTGGAATATTGCATGCAATTCTGGTCTCCTTCCTATCGAAAAGATGTTGTGAAACTTGAAAGGGTTCAGAAAAGATTTACAAGCACGTTGCCAGGGTTGGAGGATTTGAGCTACAGAGAGAGGCTGAACAGGCTGGGGCTGTTTTCCCTGGAGCATCGGAGGCTGAGGGATGACCTTACTGAGGTTTACAAAATTATGAGGGGAAAGGACACGATAAAAGACAAAGTCTTTTCCCTGGGGTCAGGGAGTCCAGAACTAGAGAGCATAGGTTTAGGGAGAGAGGGGAAAGATATAAAAGAGGTCTAAGGGACAACTTTTCCACGCAGAGGGTGGTATGTGTATGGAATGAGCTGCCAGAGGAAGTGGTGGAGGCTGGTACAATTGCAACATTTAAGAGGCATTTGGATGGGTATATGAATAGGAAGGGTTTGAAGGGATATGGGCCAGATGATGGCACGTGGGACTCGATTGGATTGGGATATCTGGTCGGCATGGACAGATTGGACCGAAGGTTCTGTTTCCATGCTGTACATCTCTATGATTCCATGACTCTATCATAAAAGAAAGTACTGGGCAGACAGTATCATGCACAACTCACCACTGTGATGTTCTGGTTGATGATAACACAGTAATGCATTTGATCACAGATTCCAAAGTGAAATAGTGGTTTTAGCATTTAATAACAGCTTTGTAGAGTGCAATCAACTGTTAAAATGATGCCTTGTCCCAGGCTGTCACCATGATATTAAAGTCCAATAGCCTGATGATCATGGGTGTTCCTCAATCATCAATAAAAATTGATGATAGCTAATGTTTGAGATGATGCGTCTCATCACAACCATTACTTTGAGAGAACTGGCAGTAATTCGAAAATGTTTGAGTCTATTGTAAATCTGATCAAGCAGAGTCAGCATGTTTCCATAAAAGAGATATTTGTCTGCCAAATTACTAGAATTGTTTGAAGAGGTTACAAGCAGGATAGATAAAGGAGAAGCCATGTATCTATTCTGGTTGAATTTTCAAAAGGTATTTAATAAGGTACCACATATTCGGCTACTTAATAAGGGCCATGGTGTTGGAGGTAGTAAATTAACATCGGCAGAGGTTGGTGATTTAATTGAAGATGAAGTTGGAATATGGGAAGCATTTTCTGGATGGGAAACTGCAACAGGGTTTAGTGCTGGGACACAATTTTTGAAAATATATATTATTGATTTGGATAAGGAAAGCGAATGTACCCATAGCCAAGTTTATAGATGACACATAAATTGGTGGGAAGGCAAGAAATGAAGATGAAACAAAGGGTATGCAGAAGGTAAAAGACAGATAAGTGATTGGGTTGAAGCTCGGTAGATAGTTTACAATGTGGGGAAATGTGAGGTAATGCACATTGGCGGGAAAAATATTGGGGATGAATATTATTTAAATGGTGGGATTTAGGGGTTTTCATCCATGAATCACAAGTAGTTAGTGTAGGGAAGGTAAATTAAAGGTTGTCCTTTAATTCAGAGCCATTAAGAAAACCAAGGATCAATACTGATCCAAACTAGAGATCCAAACAGACACCCAGCAACTATGGCAAGGACTGAATGACATCACAGGTTCTAAAAAGAGACAGTGCAAGATAGCAGACAATGACACAGCCCTCCCAGATCATTGCAACACTTTCTATACTTGCTTTGAGCAGAATGTCGGCAGAAAGGTAACACCTATCCTGACAAGTCTTGATGAACCTATCCCAACAGTTACAGCATCGGACGTCAGATCAATTTTCCTTCATGCGAATCCAAGCAAAGCAAAGGGGCCAGATGGAGTCCCAGGCCGTGCACTCAGAGCATGCACAGATTAACTGGCAGAGGTCTTCTCAGATATTTTCAACCTCTCCCTGCAGCAGGCCACTGTCTCTGCCTGTTTATGAGGGCCAGCAGCATCCTTGTGCCTAAGAAGGCTCATACAGTATGTCTCAATGACTACCGCACAGTGGCCCTAACTTCGGTAGTCATGAAGTGCTTTGAAAGGCTGGTCATGGCATTAATCAAATCCAGCCTCCCCACTATACTTGACCCACTCCAATTTGCCTATCGGACCAACAGATCCACGTCAGATGCCATATCACTTGCCCTCACTCCTCCCTAAAACATCTTGACACCAAGAACAGCTATGTAAGAATCCTACTTGTTGACTACAGTTCAGCCTTCAACACTATTATACCCTCAAGACTGATTACTAAACTTAGTGATCTCGGACTAAGTCCCACTCTCTGTAACTGGATCCTCAGTTTCCTGACCTACAGGCCACAATCAGTGAAGTTTGGGTCAATTCATCCTCACTAATACTCAACACTGGAGCTCCCCAGGGTGCGTACTCAGCCCCCTACTGTACTCACTGTATGTCCATGATTGCATCACCAAATACCAGACTAATGCCCAGGATATAGATGCTTCAGACAGGACAGGGAGGGAAGTAAAAGAGTTGGGGAGGGGGAGGGGGGGAGAGTTGCATTGCTGGTCAGGGACGATATCACGGCTATGCTAAAGGATGACATTATGGAGGTCTTGGGTAGTGAGGCATTATGGGTGGAGCTGAGAAATAAGAAGAGTGCAGTTATATTGTTGGGGCTGAATTACAGGCCTCCCAACAGTGAGCGTGAGGTGGAAAAACAAATAGGTAAACAGATTATGGAAAGATGTAGATGTAATAGGGTAGCGGTGATGGGAGATTTTAATCTTCTCAACATTGACTGGGATACACTTAGCGTCAGAGGTCTGGATGGGGTAGAATTTGTAAGAAGCATCCAGGAGAGTTTTCTAGAGCAGTATGTCAATAGTCTGATGAGGGAAGAGGCCATATTGGACCTGGTACTGGGGAATGAGCCAGGACAGGTGATAAAAGTTGCGCTGGGGGATTTCTTTGGGAACAGTGACCACAATTCTGTAAGTTTTAAAATACTCATAGATAAAGAAGAGAGTGGTCCTAAGGGAAGAGTACTAAACTGGGCCAAGGCCAATTATATCAAAATTAGGCAGGAGCTCAGAAATAGCTCAGCTATTTGAAGGGAAGTCCACATTTGAGATATGGAAGGCTTTCAAAGATAGGTTAAAGATAGTGCAGGATAGGCATGTCTCATTGAAGGCAAAAGACAGGAAGGGCAAGATTCGTGAACCGTGGATGACAGGAGAAATTGTAGGACTAGCCAAGAGGAAAAGGGAAGCGTACATAAGGTTGAG
This sequence comes from Chiloscyllium plagiosum, assembly GCF_037043375.1. Lineage (NCBI taxonomy): Eukaryota > Metazoa > Chordata > Chondrichthyes > Orectolobiformes > Hemiscylliidae > Chiloscyllium > Chiloscyllium plagiosum. The sequence goes on along the minus strand of NW_028270142.1, from coordinate 123,398,954 downwards.
GCAGCTAAGAACAGAACAGGCCCGAAAGGAATATCGGAAGAGTAGGACAATTCTTAACCGAGGAATCATGCGGGCTAAAAGGGGTCATGAAATAGCTTTAGCAAGTAGAATTAAGGAGAATTCCAAAGCATTTTATTCTGATATAAGAAGCAAGTGGGTAAATAGAGAAAGGATTGGTCCACTAAAGGATAATGAAGGAAGGCTGTGTGTCGAACCTGAGAGAATGGGTCAGATTCTGAATGATTACTTTGCATCAGTGTTCACTGAGGAGAGGAACATGATGAATGTTGAGATTAGAGATAGAAGTTTGATTAGTCTGGATCACATTGACATAAGTAGGGAAGATGTGTTGGGTAGGCTAGAGGTTATTAAGGTGGACAAATCCCCAGGACCGGATGGGATCTATCCCAGGTTGCTGAGGGAGGCGAGAGCGGAAATAGCTGGGGCCCTGACAGATATCTTTGTGGCATCCTTAAATACAGGTGAGGTGCCAGAGGACTAGAAGGTTGCTCATGTTGCCCCCCTGTATGAGGAGGGTAGTAGGGATATTCCGGGTAACTACAGACCAGTGAGCCTGATGTTAGTGGTGGGAAAGTTGCTGGAGAGGGTACTGAGGGATAGGATCTATTTATATTTAGAAGAGAATGGGCTTATCAGTGAAAGGCAACATGGTTTTGTGCAGGGGAGATCGTGCCTTACCAACTTAATAGAGTTCTTCGAGGAAATGACCAAGTTGATAGATGAAGGAAGGGCTGTTGATGTCATATACATGGACTTTAGTAAGGCGATTGATAAGGTTCCCCATGGTAAACTAATGGAGAAAGTGAAGTCACATGGTGTGCAGGGTGTTCTAACTATGCGGATAAGGAACTGGTTGAGCAACAGGAGACAGAGAGTAGTAGTTGATGGGAGTTTCTCAAAATGAAGAAAGGTGACCAGTGGTGTTCCACAGGGGTCAGTGCTGGGGCCACTGTTGTTTGTGATATACATAAATGATCTGGAGGAGGGCACTGTTGGTACGATCAGCAAGTTTGCAGTTGACACGAAGATTGATGGAGTAGCAGAAAGCATAAGGGACTGTCAGAGAATACAGGAGGATATAGATAGACTAGACAGTTGGGCGGAAAAGTGGCACATGAATTTCAATTCAGACAAATGTGAGGTGATGCATTTAGGCAAGTCTAATTCTGGAGTAAATTATACAATGAACAGAAGAGCCTTAGGAAAAGTTGATGGGCGAGAGATCTCGGAGTGCAGGTCCATTGTATCCTGAAGGTTGCTGCACAGTAGGATAGAGTGGTCATTTAAGATGCATCTAGACAGATGCATGAGTAGAGTACTTACAGTGTGGAAACAGGCCCTTCAGCCCAACAAGTCCACACCGACCCGCCGAAGCGCAACCCACCCAGACCCATTCCCCTACATTTACCCCTTCACCTAACACTACGGGCAATTTAGCATGGTCAATTCACCTAACCTGCACATTTTTGGACTGTGGGAGGAAACCGGAGCACCCGGAGGAAACCCACGCAGACACGGGGAGAATGTACATACTCCACACAGTCGCCTGAGGTGGGAATTGAACCCAGGTCTCTGGTACTGTGAGGCAGCAGTGCTAGCCAACATGCCACCCACTAGGTGGGGAGTAGAGGGATACAGATGCTTAGGAATTGACTGACAGGTTTAGACAGGACATTTGGATTGGCTCAGGCTTGGATGGCTGAAGGGCCTGTTCCTGGGCTGTAAATTTTCTTTGTTCTTTGTTCTTTGTCACAAGCTTTCTTGGACTCTTCATGTGGATGAACTGGTTACAAAGGTCCAACAACATCTCTTCTTCCTCAGACAGCTGAGGAAATTTGGCATGACGGCGAATACTTTTGTTAACTTTTACAGGTGCGCCATTGAGAGCATTCTGTCTGGATGTATCACTACCTGGTATGGCAACTGTACCATTCAAGATCGGAGACGGTTACAGAGAGTGGTGAACTCGGCCCGGACAATCACAAAGATCAACCTCCCATCTATTGAATCCATCTACCAGGCCCACTGTCAAGGAAAGGCCGCCAGCATTTTTAAAGATCCATCCCACCCTGGCAATGTTTTTCTACAACTTCTACCATTAGAGAGATGATACAGAAGCCTGAACACACACACCAGCTAGTTTTGAAACTTTTTCTACCCTATTGTTCTTAGAATACTGAATGGACTCACAAAGTCTTAACATTCACCTGTACCTGTGTATTTTGGTTTTTCCTGCTGTTTACCTATTATTTACTTATCAATGCTACTTAACTCTGTGATCTGCCTGTATTGCTCAAAAGACAAAGCTTTTCACTGTGTCTCGGTACACGTGACAATAAATTCAATTCAATTCAATTCAAAGGAATGGGTTATAGAAGTAGGGAGAAATTCAGCAGGTCTCGTAGCATCTGTGGAGAGAAACAGAGTTAATGTTTCAAATCCAGTGACCTTTCTTCAGAACAGAAGGACTACTGGAGCCAAAAATTACATCTGTTTTAACACCACAGATGCTGCCGGATCTGCTAAGTTTCTCCAGCAATTTCTGTTCTTGTATGTTTCAGATCTCCGGGATTTGCAATTCTTTGTTTTACTTTATATGGAAACAGTAATACTTTGTAAAAATTGTACAAGGCACTAGCTAAAACACAGCTGGAATACTGTAACAATTTTAAGTCCTTTATCTAAGGAAAGACATACCAGCATTACAGGCAGTCCGAAGACAGATCACCATGCTCATATGGATGAACTTTCTTATGAGGAGAGGTGGAGTAAGTTGACTCTGTACATGTTGGAAAATAGAAAACTGGGATGCAACATCATTGAAACCTACAAGATTCTGAGCTGTCCTGAGAGATTAGATGCAGATAGTTGTTTCTCCTTGTGGGAGAGCTCAGACCAGAGCGTATAATCCCAGAATAAGGGGTTGCACATTTAAGACAGAGAAAGAGGGAATTTCTTCTGTCAGACGGGTGTGAATCTGTGGAATTCTTCACCACAAAGGGCTGTTGAGGTTGGATCATTAAATATATTCAAGGCTGAGATTGGCAGATTTTAATCAGTAAGGTAATCAAGGATTATGGGAAAAAGGGCAATAAATTGAAGTTGAGGATTATCAGATCAGCCATGATCTCATTGAATAGCATAGCAGCCTCTATGGGTTGAATAGCTTACTTTTGCTTCTGTATCTTATGGACTTATGGACAGACCAAAGATTTCTTCCAGTTCATGATACACTACTGAAATATTTAGGGGTCGGTTTTAATTATTAGGTTGACAGGTGTTGAAAAGACAGTGCCAACAAGAGTCTGATTAATTTTGGTGAGCTGTAGGTGTCAAACTAGGTAGATCTCATAACAAAGATTATTCAATGCAATACTTGAGTGGAACCTAGCTACCAAAGTTGGCAGCACCCCATAGTGAACTCGACTCCATCTTGTACCAGGGAAATAATCTTCAAATTCAGCCTTTTGTTCCCCTTTGCTACTGCTGTAGATTAAAACTGGGCAGAATATTTACCAACCCCCGCTGTCTCCCAAGATCACAATTGTAGTCCCATTCACATTATAGGACCCCTACAAGTATGTCAAAGCCCACCTATCACCTAAAACAGATCCTCCAGTAGTGTGCTCCATCACAAGTTGTTCTTGATTAGATTGAGAGACTGAAAATATGGCAGTCAGCTCTCTCCCATTGTTATCAGGGTACTACTGCCCCATTTCCAGTTCATCCAATCATTTCCTCCTTTATCTCAAAATACAAGAAAAAGGTAGCAATAACAACGTTTTTAATATTATGCAGGTCACACTGTTCTGATTTTTCATAATTAATTGCACAAATTTTAAGGATAAATGAACAATTCATCAAGCAGCATCATTTAAATTATATGGTTTCTTATCTCATTGTTGTTTATGTGAACCTGCAACATACAAATGTTACATTTCATTACACCAGTGACTACAGTCCTGCTAAAGTCCTTAATTGGTTTTCAAGTGTTTTGAATTACCCAAAGAACATCGAAGAGACAACACAAGTGCAGATTCTTTTTTTTCCCTTTTGCTTCTCTCCCTGAAGGACAGTCCATTTCCTTTCCACAAGTAACTGCACAGCAGGCCTTGGTAAAACCTTTTGTTCTTTTTTAGCTAATGAGAGACATAGGTAGCGGAACTAAGGTCGCATTAAGTACGCATTACGGACAGTGCTAAAAATATAAGCAATCAATGTTTCTCTCTACTGTAGAAGAAACATAGGGGAGGAAAAGACAGGTGTAGGAAATAACTGGAACATAAGCATGTCACAGTTAGAGCATCGAATATGTTTCCTTATGTTGACATGAGATGCCTGAATACATCTTTAAATAACAACAATTATACAGATATCCCATATAATCTTTCTGGAGCTGCAGTGCCATCTACCAGTGGTAGAAAATAGCATTCAGAGTTCTGAACACAAGAAAGAATACACTGGATTGATGAATGAGGCCATCATAAACGTGATGAATAAGGTCATCATCATTTCTTTTGTGTGGCCAGGTTATTTTACTTCTACTCATTGGCTTATTTTTGATTCCTAATGCAAATGTGCGAAAAGTTATTATTTTCTTTGGATATTTTGTTTCTTGTAGGTACTATTAGGCTCTTAATAAAATATTGAAAGTAGTTCACACTGAAAACATTCAGAACCTGCAAAATGCAGGCTATGGTTAGGCCACTGTTGGAATACTGCATGCAATTCTGGTCTCCTTCCTATCGGAAAGATGTTATGAAACTTGAAAGGGTTCAGAAAACATTTACAAGGATGCTGCACAGGGTTGAAGGATTTGAGCTGCGGGGAGAGGCTGAACTGGCTCGGGCTGTTTTCCCTGGAGCGTCGGAGGCTGAGGGGTGACCTTATAGATGTCTACAAAATTATGAGGGGGATGGATAGGGTAAATAGGCAAAGTCTTTTCCCTGGGGTCGGGTAGTCCAGAACTAGAGGACATAGGTTTAGGGTGAGAGGGGAAAGATATAAAAGAGACCTAAGGAGCAACTTTTTCACACAGAGGGTGGTACGAGTATGGAATGAGCTGCCAGAGGAAGTGGTGGAGGCTGGTACAATTGCAACATTTAAGAGGCATTTGGATGGTTAAATGAATAGGAAGGGTTTGGAGGGATATGGGCCGCGTGCTGACAGGTAGGACTAGATTGGGTTGGGGTATTTGGTCGGCATGGACGTGTTGGGCCGTAGGATCTGTTTCCATGCTGTACATCTCCATGGCTCTATGACTCTATGTGAGTAGAGGAAAATAGTCACCCTAACTATAAAACCAACAACTTGCATTTAGTTTGCAATATATCCCATGACACTTTACAAGTGGCCTGAAGGACCTGTTACACACTGTAGGGAATCTATTTTAATCTAATCTAATCTAACAATTGTATGGCAAACAAGATTGGCTAATGAGGTATTATGACAAGTGAGCAAAAACTCAGTGAAAAAAGTAGATTTTCATGAGCATTTTAAAGCTGCAAAGAAAGGCAATGGGCCAGAGAGGTTTGGGAAAGAATTTCCAGAACTTTAAGGATGATAGTTAAAGGACAGGCACCAATGGAAAATGGCAATTGCAGCTGTACAGAGATTCCAGAGGCTTATAGACCTGCAAGAATTTACAGAGAGAGAGAACGGTGAGACCAAAAAAGCTTTAGAAACCAAGAATAAAAATGCTAAAACCATGGTGCTCCTGGATTAGGAGCTAATGCAGATTAGCAAGCGGATTAATGATGGATATGCAGGATTTGGTGTGACATAAGAAATGGGCAATGGAGTTTGAGAGTAGATCTTACTCCTTTCAGAGGCATTAAATGAATATAAATTTAACTTAAAAATACTCACGTTGAATATAAAATATTGTTTGTGGGCAACATAAACACTTTTCATATCAAAAACATTTTAATCATCCATCAAAATAAATTTGGTGTAATATTTCTTGTGTTTATATTTTCAATTTTTCTGAATTTGCATGCTTTGTCATAATTTAAAATGTAAGTAAAATTACAACATATGATACTGGTCAGCAATGTTTCCATGCATTTATAAGAATTTTTCTCTGTTGCTTTATAATTGTAATGAATGGATTTGCAAATGTATTTTTAAAATGTCACAAAGGAGTTGCATATTGCACAGTTTGATTTCATCTCAAAAGTATGAAAATAGAGTCAAAGAGTCATAGAGATGTACAGCATGGAAACAGACCCTTTGGTCCAACCCATCCATGCTGACCAGATATCCCAACCCAATCTAGTCCCACCTGCCAGCACCCGGCCCATATCCCTCCAAACCCTTCCTATTCATATACCCATCCAAATGCCTATTAAATGTTGCAATTGTACCAGCCTCCACAATATCTTCTGGCAGCTCATTCCATTCATGTACCACCCTCTGCATGAAAAAGTTGCCCCTTAGGTGCAATCCGTCCTTCTTATACAGGTCATTTCTACCCCAAAAGAGATTCCAATGATCCAAAAATGTGAATCCTTCTCCCATACAACAGCTCCTCAGCCATGCATTCATCTGCTCTATCCTCCTGTTCCTGCCCTCACTATCTCATAGCACTGGGAGTAATCCAGATATTACTACCCTTGAGGACCACCTTTTTAAATTTCTGCCTAACTCCCTCTAATCTCCCTTCAGAATCTCAACCTTTTCCCTTCTAATGTCATTGGTTCCAATGTGGACAATGACCTCCTGCTGGCTCCTCTCCCCCATGAGAACATTCTGCACCCTCTCTGAGACATCTTTGATCCTGGCACCAGGGAAACAACACACCATTCTGCTTTATCTCTGCTGGCCACAGAAACATCTGTCTGTACTCTGACTACAGAATCCCCTAACACAATTGATCTCTTGGAAGCCGACATACCCCTCGTTGGCTGTTCATGCTACGTTCCCCTGAGAATCCATCACCCCCTACATTTTCCAAAACAGCATACCTGTTTGAAATGGGTATATCCACAAAAGACTCCTGGTCTAGGTGCCGACCTCTCTCACCCTTCCTGGAGTTAACCCATCTGTGTGACTGTATCTGAGACTTTCCCCCCTTCCTATAACTGCCATCTATCACATACAGTTGCTGTTGCAAATTCCTCATCACTTCTGTCTGTCTCTCCAGCCGATCCACTCGATCTGATAAGATTTGCATCCAACAGCATTTATGGCAGATATAATCCGTAGTAACCCTTAAACTTTCTTTAAACTCCCACATCTGACAAGAAGTACATATCACTGCAAATACCATTTTTGCTCCTTCACAATCTACAGACCCAGAAAATAACACCTTCTTATTCCTCTACAAACACTGCCCCAGGTTAAATTAATAGCTATGGCTTATATTTTAAGTTTAATCAAGATGCTTATCTCCAAAAAATATATAATCAAGAAAGAATCCACTATACTCACTACTGCAGCCTTTCTCTTGGACAGACTTAAAACAACAAATAACTTACCTGATTCTGTTCTGTAAACTTCGCCCAACAGTTCCTCCAAGATTAGTTGTGAATTTCATTGTTTGTTAATTTTCCCAGATCCACTCCGATGTCCCAGCGATACACGAATTCAAACAGCAAAGGCGGTAACTGTGCAGGTTCTCTCTCTCCCTCTCTCTCTGTCTCCTGCACTGTCCTCACCATGATAATTTTGCTTTTTTCATATTTATTCACAGCAACTGGGCATGACTGACAAAACCAGCATTTACCCAATCATTCCAATTCACGCTGAGAAGGTGGTGGTGGCCAATGTACCTGAATCACCGGAGTCATAGAGTCAGGCAGCATCTGAGGAGTAGGAAAATCAACTTTTCGGGCCAGAAACCTTCAGCTGAATTGTTGATAAAGGGCTCCGGCCCAAAACATAGATTTTCCTGCTCCTCAGATGCTGTCTGACCTGGTGTGCTTTTCCAGCAACACAGTCTCAACTCTGATCAAACAGAACTGGACACAGTACTCCAGAAGAGACCTCACCAACATTCTGTACAACCTCAACAAGACATCCAAACACCTCTACTCTAAAGCCTGAGCAATTAAGGCAAGCATGCTAAATGCTTTCTTAATCATCCTGTCTACATGTGATGCAAATTTCAAAGAATTATGTACCTGAACCCCAGGTCTCTCAGTTCTACAGCACTACCCAAGGTTCTAGTTTAAATTGTTTAAGTCTTGTCCTTGTTTGTTTTACCAAAATGCAATACATCTCAAATTCAACTCCATCTGCCACTCCTCAGCCTATTGACCCAACTGATCAAGATCTCTTTGTAATCTTACGTAATTTACTTCACTGTCCACCATACCATCAATTTTGATGTCATCTGTAAACCTACTAATCATGCCTTCAATATTCTCATCTAAATCATTCATATAAATGACAAACAAAAGTGGACCTAGCACCGATCTCTGTGGAACACCATTGGTAACAACCCTCACTTTCAGTCTCCTGCATTAAGCCAATTTTGTATCCAATTGGCAACCTCTCCCAGAATCCCATGTGGTCAAACTTTACTAATTAGTCTACCATGTGGATCCTTGTCACAGACTTTATTAAAGTCCAAGTAAACAGCAGCTACCACTCTTCCCTCATCAATTATTTTGGTTACTTCCTCAAAAATACAATCAAGTTTGTGAGACATGATTTCCCTCTAACAAAACCATGCTGCCTATTCCTAATCATTCCACTATATTCCATGCATAAATGTTTCAAGCTATTACAAAGTCAGTTTGAGGATTTTCATTATGCAACAGATAAGCAATGGCAGTTTAGCTCTAAGTCAGGCGAGTGTGTGACTTCCAGGAGAATGTTAAAGTGGTGATGATATTCCCATGCATGTTATGCTTTTGCCTTTTGAGATGGAACTGTTACTGCTTTGGAAGGTCCTAGTCCTTCTGCTGTCTTCAGCCTTCTGCAGACTATGAGTTTCAAAGGTCTATCAAATATATTGGTAAATTGCTGCAATATACCTTGTAGCTGGTACATACTGATGCCATTGTGTATTGGTGATAGAGGAAGTGAATGTTAAAAGATGTGGTGCCAGTCAAATGGGCTGCTTGGTCCTGGATGTTGAGTGTCTGGGCTGTTGTTAGTACTAAACTCATGTTGGTACTTGGGCAATATGCCATCACACTGTTGACTTGTGCCATGTAGGTGCTAGAAATCTTTTGAAGAACCTAGCAGAATTTGCTGCAGGATTCTCAGCATCGAAATTTCTTGCAAATGCAATATTTATACGACTGAACTAGTTCAGTTCCCGATCCATAATCCATAGAATGGTCAGGCTGACAATTTCAACGCTGACAATGGTAGTGACTGTCAAACAAAGGTGCTTCAGTTATTTGTTTACAGAGATACTTGCTGAAACATTCATGGCCTCACTTATCAGTCCAAGCCCAAATGTTGTCTAAGCCTTTCTGAGTGCCAGTCTGGAACATTATGGAGGAGTTGCTATTGAAACTAAGCGCGGTATAATTGACAGTGAACATCTCTATGGATGGAAACTTATTCCTAAAGCAGCTGAACATAATTTGACGGAGAATACTGCCCTGAAAAACCTCTTCATCAAAGTCACAACCTGGACTGGGTGACCTACAATAACCACAACTATCATTCCTTCTGCTCGGTATTTCTCTAGTCAGTTGAGAGTTTCACCAGATTCCTACTGACTTCAAGCTTAGTAGAGGTCCCTGATGCCATGCTTAGTCAAATGCTCCCTTGACATAAAAAAACAGTCACTCTTATCTCCTTTTTGGATTGAGACATTTATGCCAAGGTTTGGGCAAATGGCATTGAAGCTAAATAGTGCTTATGGAAACAGAACTGAACATTAGGGACCAGGTTGATGGCTGAGAGTATGTTGCTGGAAAAGCAGAGCAGGTCAGGCAGCATCCAAGGAGCAGGAAAATCAACGTTTCAGGCCAGAACCCTTCATCAGAATTGTTGATAAAAGGCTTCGGCCCGAAATATTGATTTTCCTGCTCCTCGGATGCTGGCTAACCTGCTGTGCTTTTCCAGCAACGCAGTCTCAATTCTGATTTCCAGCATCTGTAGGCCTCACTGTCTCCCACCAGGTTAATGGTTAGTATCTACTACTTCGGTAGTGCTGTTAATGACAGCTACAATTATTTTGTTGATAACTGTAAGCAGTCCATCAAAATTGGATAGTTTTATGACTTTCCGTTCTGTTTGATAATTGGGCAACGTTCCACTTTCACAAGCAAGTGTCAATGTAATAGTAATACGGGAACTGCCTGTTGAGAGTCACAGCTAGCTTTGGAGTTTTAACAATATCGCGATGTTCTTGAGGATTATAATTTCTGCTATAGCAGCACACTCTGCCACCTCTTAATATCACATGGAATTGAGTGAAATACATAGGTTCAATGATGATGGATGCCTCAGAAGGAGAACAGGTTGTGTCTTCAATTTATCACTTCCAGTGGATGATGCTTTGAAAACCTTCAGCCTTGCATTCTGCATTCAATACGGGGCTCAATGTAATTGTTAAGGTAATGCAAAGTTTCAGGTCATCTTACATAACACAATGGGCTTTTAACTGTACTATGGTTATGATTGTCCATTTCAGTGTTGCTATTGTGTACCAAAGTTATTTTAGTTCTCTTTATCCATTCAACAATCTCTGCTTCCATCATTCATAAAAGACCTGAATGCAAAAACAAACTGAACTCAAAGGAGGATGTGAGAATGACTGCCCCTAATCTCAAGGGAGTATTTGACCAAGTATGGCATTTAGGAGCCGCAGTAAAACTAAAGTCAAAGGTAATCAGAGAAAAACACTTCTTTAATTTGCATCTTATCGAGCAAAAAAGAAGATAGTTGTGGTTGTTGGAGGTCAATCACCTGCATCTGAATACATTGCTGTGGGAATTCTTCATATTTTGAAAATCATTACCAGCGCCCCTACTATTTTCTCCATTGTCTCACTCAAATCCTGGGATACATTTCATTTAACCCTGTATATGTATCTTGTTAGGAGAAAGTGAGGACTGCAGATGCTGGAGATCAGAGCTGAAAAATGTGTTGCTGGAAAAGCGCAACAGGTCAGGCAGCATCAAAGGAGCAGGAGAATCGACATTTCGGGCATAAGCCCTTCTTCATTCCTGAAGAAGGGCTTATGCCCGAAACGCGATTCTCCTGCTCCTTTGATGCTGCCTGACCTGCTGCGCTTTTCCAGCAACACATTTTTCAACTATGTATCTTGTTAGTCCTGCTGAATGACTCAGAACATTCTCCCGAGCTGTTAATTTCTTTAGGTATATCACAGGTCCTTCTCTCTAACTTTTCTACCTACATCACCCCTCTCACTAGTGAACACTGACACAAAGTATTCATTTAGAAACCCTACCTACGTACTCCAGCTTTACACACAAGTTACTAACATGGTCCTTACTGGGCCCTATTGTTTTCTTTCCTTATCCTTTTACCCTTAATGCATTTGTAAAATAACTTCTCATTTTCCTTTATTTTACCGAGTACTATCCTTTCATTCCCCTTTTTGCTTTCAGAAGTTCCTTTTTAAATTTACATTACATAATCTATACTTCCTATATGTCTTCTACAGTTTTGAGCCCTGTCTATTTGGCATAATCCCCTCTTATTTTTTCCAATCCATTACATCCCTCCTTATTCAGAGGACACTAGATTTGTTGGTCCTAGTCTTCGCCTTTATTGGAAGATGTCAGCCTGTACTCCCCCTATTTTTTTCTTCACAGTGTCCCATTGCCCTGATGCAAATTTATCTAAAAATACCTGCTCCCAGTCCACTCTGCCAAATCATAGCTAATCTTACTATAATTGGTCTTCTCCCAGTTTAAGACTTAGGTTTTAGGCCACCTTCATCCTGATCCATAACAATTGCCAATCTTATGATGTTACTGATACTTTAACCACTTGCCCAGCTTCATAATCTTATGTTAAGTCCAGTACTATCACTTTCTTATGGGGCCTTCTACTAATGGTGTTAAACACTTCTTAAAAATGTCACTTCTTCAAAGCTTTTCACACTCTGATGACTACAGCTAATGCTGGGGATGTTGAAATTCCCCGCTATGATTATCCTGTTACTTTTACACCTTATGAAATTTGCCCACATACATGCTCTTCTTTTTTCTCTCTGACTGTTGGGGGGAGGTGGGGTTTATTATGCTCCAGCAATATGGTTGCACTCCTTGGTTTTTAAGTTCAACCGTATTAATATTCAAGACAGATAATACCAATGCATGATATATCAAACTATTGTAAGAGTTGCCCTTACCTTAGGTGGTCTGCAAGCCATTGTGCTAGTCTCCTGACTAAATACTGAATAAGATGCATAAGGTGATAATATTCACACTAGCTTGAGAGTCAGACTTAGTATATGTATACTGTTAATTCATTAACTCTATTGAAGATAAGGTCTTCAGCTTTGCTGATGGCATCCATGTGATGTGTTAAATTGACAATGTACTGTCTGAACAGGCTCTGCCAGGTATGACATTGCAGTTACCTTTTGAACTTCATTAACATGCTTGTATATCATATATAGGAAGTTGGGAATGCATCTGGCATTTTTCCTTGGGTGTGTCATTTTCACATGCTGCTGTGGATAATTAAATTGCACGTTGGGTTAATTAAAGCACTTGGACTGTTTGCTGCTGACCTGCTATGATTGCTTTGAACTTGGGAGCTTCTTCAATCAGTGAGTTGATCTTTGGTTTGTCCAGAAGTATCTTCTGGATTGTATTTGTTAAGTGTAGTGTAATGACAAGTTCCACTAGTTCTTTATCTAGCTTAGCTTTGTGGAAATCACTTTCTGTAAGTTGGTATAAACATCAGGCTACAAATTGGTATATAGTTTCACCTGTCTGCATTTGTATGACATGAACTCAAAGCCTGTGAATTCTGAAGCTGACTTGATTCTTAAGCTGATCTGCCAAGAATTGGAAAATTCCATCAGGATCACCTGAAACATTGAATAAATTTATTCTTCAAAATCCTTCATTTACCAAATAGAGTCATAGAGTCAGCGAGATGTACAGCACAGAAACAGACCCTTCAGTCCAACTCATCCATGCCCACTAAATATCCCAAACTCATCCAGTCCCATTTGACAGCACCTGGCCCATATCCCTCCAAACCTTTTCTCTTCATATACCCATCTGGGTGACTTCTAATGTTGTAATTGTACTAGACTCCACCACTTCGCTGGCAGCTCATTCCATACACAAACCACCCTCTGCATGAAAACGTTGCCCATTAGGTCTCTTTTATATCTTTTCCCTCTCACCCTAAAATAATGCACTCTAGTTCTGGATGTCCCCACCCCAGAGAAAAGACCTTGTCTCTTTATGCTATCCATGCCCTTCATGATTTTATAAACCACTATAAGGTCACCACTCAGCCTCTAATGCCCCAGGGAAAACAGCCCCAGCCTATCCAACCTCTTCCTATAGCTCAAATCCCCCAAACCTGGCAACATCCTTTTCAATCTTTTCTGAACCTGTTCAAGTTTCACAACATCCTTCTGATAGGAAGGAAACCAGAATTGCACGCAATATTGCAAAAGTAGCCGAAGCAACGTCCTGCACATCCGCCACATGACCTCCCAACTCCTGTACTCAATACTCTGACCAATAAAGGAAAGCACACCAAACGCCTTTTTCACTATCTTATCTACCTGTGACTTTACTTTCAAGGAATTATGAACCTGCACTCCAAGGTCTCTTCGTTCAGCAACACTCCATAGGACCTTACCATTAAGTGTATAAATCCTGCGAAGATTTGCTTTCCCAAAATGCAACACCTCACATTTATCTAAATTAAACTCCATTTGCAACTCTTCAGCCCATTGGCCCATCTGATCAAGATTCCATTGTAATCTGAGGTAACCTTCTACGCTGTCCACTACACCTCCAATTTTGGTGTCATCTACAATCTTATTAACTATACCTCCAATGTTCACATTCAAATAATTTATATAAATGATGAAAAGTAGTGGACACAGGACAATCCTTGTGGCACTCCGCTGGTCACAGGCCTCCAGTCTGAGAAACAACCCTCCACCACCACCCTCTGTCTTCTACCTTTGAGCCAGTTCTGCACCCAAATGAACAGTTCTCCCTGTATTCCATCAGATCTAACCTTGCTAACCAGTCTCCCATGGAGAACCTTGTCAAATGCCTTACTGAAGTCCAGATAGATCACATCCACCACTCTGTCCTCGCCAATCCTCTTTATTACATCTTCAAAAAACTCAATCAAGTTTGTGAGATATGATTTCTCACGCACAAAACCACGTTGACTGACAGTAATCAGTCCTTACTTTTCCAAATACTTGTATATCCTGTCCCTCAGGATGCCCTCCAATAACGTACGCACTACTGACATCAAGCTCACTGGTCTATAGTTCCCTGGCTTGTCCTTATCAACTCTCTTAAGTAGTGGTACCACATTAGCTGACCTCTAGTCTTCTGGCACCTCACCTGTGACTATTGATGATACAAATATCTCAGCAAGAGACCCAGCAATCATTTTTCTAGCTTCCCACAGAGTTCTAGGGTACACTTGATCAGGTCCTGGAGATTTATCCGCCTTTATGCATTTCAAGACATACACAACCTCCTCCTCTGTAATATGAACATTTTTCAAGATGTCACCATCTACTTCCCTACATTCTATATTCTGCATGTCCTTCTCCACAGTAAAACCTGATGCAAAATACTCTTTCAGTATCTCCCCCATCTCCTCCGGCTCCACACAAAGGCCTTTGAGGAGGCCTACTCTCTCTAGTTGCCCTTTTGTCCTTAATGTATTTTTAAAAACCCTTTGGATTCTCCTTAGACCTTTTTGCCAAAGTTATCTCATGTCCCCTTTTTGCCCTCCTGATTTCCTTCTTAAGTATACTCCTATTACCTTTACACTCTTGTAAGGATTCACTTCATCAATCTTGTCTCTCCCTGACATATGCTTCCTTCTTTTTCTTAACCAAAACCTCAATTTCCTGAGTCATCCAGCATTCCCTGCACCTACCAGCCTTTTCTTTCACAATACCAGGAATATACTGTCTCTGGACTCTTGTTATCTCATTTCTGAAGGCTTCCCATTTTCCAGACCACATTTACCTGCAAACATCTGCCCCCAATTAGCTTTTGAAAGTTCTTGCCTAATACCATCAAAATTAGCATTTCTCCAATTTAGAGCATCAACTTTTCGATCTGGTCATCACTATTTAAAATCTAATAAAATTATGGTCGCTGGCCCCAAAGTGCGTTGTCACCTGCCCTGCCTTATTTCCCAAGAGTAGGTCATGTTTTGCACATTCTCTAGTAGGTACATCCACATACTGAATCAGAAAGTTTTCTTGTACACACTTAACAAATTCCTATCCATCCAAACCTTTAACACTATGGCAGTCCCAGTCTATGTTTGGAAAGTTAACATCCCCTGCCATAACCAATCTATTATTCTTACAGATAACTGAGATCTCCTTACAAATTTGTTTCTCAATTTCCCACGAACTATTCGGAGGTCTATAATACAATCCCAATAAGGTTTTCATCCCTTTCTTATTTCTCAGTTCCAACCAAATAACTTCCCTGGATGTATTCCCAGGAATAGCTGTAATGCTATCCCTTTATTAAAAACGCCACTCCCCGTCCTCTCTTGCCTCCCTCTCTTTCCTTCCTGTAGCATTTGTATCCTGGAACATTAAGCTGCCAGTCCTGTCCATCACTGAGCCACATTTCTGTAATTGCTATGATACCCGAGTCCCATGTTCCTAATCATCTGCCTTCCCTGTTGGCCTTTTGCATTGAAATAAATGCCGTTAATTTATCAGTCCTACCTTGTTCTTTGCTTTGTCCCTGACTGTTTGACTCATTCCTTTTCTCAATGGTACCAGTCTCAGATTGATCTCTTTCCTCATTATCTCCCTGGGTCCCACCCCCACACCTTACTAGCGTAAATCCTCACAAGCAGGCCTAGCAAATCTTCCTGCCAGTATATTAGACCTCTTCTAATTCAGGTGCAATTAGAAGTCACTTGTACAAGTCACTTCCACCCCAGAAGAGATTCCAATGATCCAAAAATGTGAATCCTTCTCCCATACACCGGCTCATCAACCATGCATTCATCTGCTCTATTCTCCAGTTCTTACCCTCACTAGCTCACAGCACCAGAAGTAATCCAGATATTACCACCCTCAAGGACCTCCTTTTAAAATTCCTGCCTAACTTTCTATATTCTCCATTCAGAATCTCATATTTTTTTCCTTCCTATGTCATTGGTTCCAATGTGTACAATGACCTCCTGCTGGTCTCTCTCCCTTTGGGAACATTCTTCACCCTCTCTGAGACATCCTTGATCATGGCACCAGGGAGGCAACACACCATTCTGATTTTCCACAGCTGGCCACAGAAAAGTCTTCTTTGTCTCTGACTAGAGAGTCCCCTAACACAATCAATTGCTTGGAAACTGACGTATGCCTCATTACATTATATTAGAGCCTGTCCTGATACCAGAAACTTGGCTGTTCATGCTACATTCCCCTGAGTATCCATCACCTCCTATATTTTCTAAAACAGCATACTTGTTTGAAATGGGGATAGCCACAGAAGACTCCTATACTACCTGCCTACCTCTTTTATCTTTCCTAGAGTTAACCCAGCTATGTGACTGTATCTGTGACTTTCTCCCTTTCTATAACTGCCATCCATACCTTGCTCTTGTAAATTCCTCATTGCCTCTAACTGTCACTCTGACCGATCCATTCGATCTGATAGGATTCGCAACCAATTGCATTTATTGCAGACATAATCCTCAGTAACACGTAAACGCTCCCTGAACTCCCACATCTGACAAGAAGAGTATATCACTCTGCTATCAGCCATTTTTGCCTCTTCCAATCTACAGACCCAAGAAAATAGCACCATTCACATTCCTCTATAAAACACTGCTCCAGTCTAACTTAATTCTTATGACTTCATAGACATATCTCAATGAAACATACAATAAATAAAGAACTCATTCTACTTATTATTGTAGATTTACAGTAAGACTATACCTAAAACTATTCACTTGTCTGTTTTTTTGTGCTGTGACCTCTCCCAAACAGGTTCCTCCAAGATCAGTTGTGAATTTTGCCGTTTAAGTTTTCCTAAATTACTCTAATGTCCAGCGATGCATGAATCCAAACAGCAATGGCAGTAACTGCATAGGTTCACTGCTATATCAGTCAGCAGTGTGGGTTTCTTTCTCTCTCTCCTGCACTGACCATGTGCTGTGTTTGTCTGTCCTTTTCCCTTTTAAAAGTGCTGTTGTTTTGACTGTTTTTCTCAAATGTTCCAAAACAATGCAATAGCATAAAAAACAGTCACTGCTGCTCCTGGAATTCGAGGATATCACCTCCAACACCTAACATACCTCAAAAAAGGAGCAGCCTGTTATAGCCAGAAATTTTTCCCATACTTCATCTTGGATTACCCAGGATCATCCTTTAAGAAATTAAACCAACTATCTTTATTTATCAGCTACCTATAGACCAATAAAGTGAAGACGTATTCCTTCTTTGAACAACTACAATTCTGATTGAATATCACTGGGGTGCCAATAAATGCTCAGATCATTACTTTCCAAACTTACAGTGCTGTTTTGTGCTGTTTGAACATTGAAACTATTGCAGCATAATGCTTTAGTAATCTTCTGATATCTGTTTTTCCTGTTTTTACAGTTGTAGAGTCATAGAGTCCTACAGCATACAAACAGACCCTAGTCCAACAAACAACTAGTCCACACCGATCATTTTGTTAAACCAAACAAATCTTACTTTCCTGAATTTAGCTCATATTGATCCAAACTTTGCCTGTTTGTGTACTGATCCAAATGTCTTTTAAATATTGTACCTGCATCCATCACTTCCTTTACCAGTTCATTCCATATACAAACCATTCTCTGTATAAAAATGTTGCCCCCTCACGTCCTTTTCAAATCTTTCTCATCTCACCTTAGAAATATGCCCCTTAGTTTTAAACTCCCCCACCCTAAGGGAAAGACCCTTATTATTCACCTTATCTATATCCTTCATGACTTTATAAACCTCTGTAACGTCATCCCTTAAACTCCTATGATCCATTGAAAAAAGGCCCAGCCTACCTTTATAACTCTAATCTTCCCTACCCAGCAACATCCTGGTAAACCTTTTCTGAGTCGTCTATAATTCAATGATATCCTTCTTATACCAGAACTCAGTACACTGTACACAGTACTCCAGAACGGGCCTTACCAACATTCTTTACAACCTCAACATGACACCCCAACTCCTATAATCAAAGGTCTGAGCAATGAAGTGTGCTATATGCCTACTCAACCATCGTGACTGCATGTGATGCAAATGTCAATGATGCACCTGAACCTCTTGGTTTCTCTGTTCTACAACATTAAGCAAGAGGAAGGAATTGATTAACTTCTGGGTAAAAGCAAAACTCTATTCACACAGAAAACTTTTTTTTTGGCACTTTTCCTCCACATTTTGCTTAAGAATCACTTTTGAAGACTGGACTTGTCCTTTGATTGTTTAAAAATTATACAATGTTTTAAACTGTGACTTCTCCTTTAAAGAGGTAAGGAGTATTTATGAATATTCCTTGCTTCAGTACAGCTTTAAGCTTTAATCTTGGTCATTAAACTGGGATTTCAGCTCTGATCCTGGCCATACGATGAGAGACTGTTTGCAAAATGATTTCACAATGCTACTGCTATTTATTCTTTTAGCCTTAATGCTGCCAACAGATTCCAGTGCTGACTTGCTATTACCATCTTTCACTTGCTGCTGTTGTTCCTGCATTTTTCTATGTGATAACCCAAGTAACATGAACCACAGAGATACAGGTTCTTATTGAGATGTAATTGAGGAATCTTATTCAGAAGTAACTTGGTGCACTAACATGACATCTCAGATTTACTTATGCAGTCTTGTCTATTTCCTTACTTATATTACTATTGCACAGTTAACTGACTCGGTAGACCAACTGACTGAAGGTATATAGTAAGATGGAGACCTCTTAGATGAAAACATCACTACTTGTAATACCATCTAGGTGTATTAAAGGACTAATGCCTTTCTAATATCTATGCAACTAGACAGCATCCACCATGCACATGTACACGTGAGGAGCTTAATGGAACACTCTCCACTTAATTCCAAACAACACTGAGGAAGTTTGACACCATCCAGGAAGAAACAAGCCTATTTGATCAGTGCCCTTAGACATTTTCTCTTTCCACCATGATAAATTGCAACAACTTACCAGACTCCTTTGCAATCACCTTCCAAACCCATAACTTCTATTGACTAGAAGTCGAGGGTAACAGCTGAATGGGAACACTACAGCAGTAAGTACCTTCCAAGACATATACTATCCTGCCTTAGAACTGTATCTCTTCTCCTTCGTTATCTCTGTTTACCATCACCTATTGAAGGGCAAATAAAATTGAGCAACAAATACTGGTCTTGCTGGTGATAGCCACATCCCATGATGAAAAGATTTTTAAAAAGTTGACCACATCAGTATGACTGACAATCAGTTTTTTATCATAATGTCATTGGGAGACACTTAGCTGTATACATTTCAATTTTTCTGATAAAGAATGCAAACTATTCATGATATTCAAATGCAATTGTGAAAAATTACTGACACTATATAAATTTTCAGCTGAATTCTGAAGTGCCCTGAAGCATAGTACGTATACATGAACTCTGTTCTGTATAAAATACCCTGTACACACAGATAAGCATGAGTTCATCTTTTCTTAACAAATCAAATAAGCTGTCTTGTATGGAACTGGTTTCTGTTGACCTAAACCATTTCAATTGTAGTTTCTAGTCTGTGTTTCTAGCTGATTTCAGAAGGGAGATAATATAATGCCCTAATAGACCTTCATATTTAAAAGTTAAGGAGCATTCAGCTCAGGACAGCAATCATGTAGATTCTCTGGGGGCTCCAGACAGCAAAAGCAGAGATTGATGAAGTTAATTATTTCCACTGTCATGATTCTGATAGAGCCATGCCTTGATTACATCTAACCTTAACAGCATAGATTCTTGACAGCCGTTAAAAGCTGCATTTGCATCGAATAGAGCCTGTCTTAAAGGGACCTGGCCTCTTGACCACAGATCAGGATGAAAGAGAGAGGAAATTGGCAAAACAGCTGTTACTGACTTGCAAAATGCATAGCATGCATTAGTTTCACACTAGCTGTCTGTTCCTGTTGACATTCCATGAGTGTTTTACTTTGGGGTATACATGTGCAGTTGATGATGTCCTAAATTTGCAAAAAGTCTGCTATTGGTCAACTCCGAAAGGAAGGAAAATAAGTCTTTCGATTTGGTGAAGAGGTTACCCTTCATCTACTTGATGCCAGTTTAACAAATGTTACTAAATTCAAGAATTCACCAAGGTTCTGACAGCATCTTCCAAGTCCATGACGATGATGAAGAGAGACAGGATAAGCTCAAGTTTGTTTTCTTTGGAGCAGAGGGAGTTGAGGAGAGAGCTGATAGAGGTGTAAAAGGTTATGAGGGGTGAATAGGAAGCAACTATTTCCCTCACTTGTGCAGTCAATAAACAGGGGTAACAAATTTAACCTGAAAGGCAGCATGTTGAGAGGGAGTTGAGGAAAACCTCTTTCACCCAGAGGGCGGTGAGGGTCTGCAATTCATTGCCTGGGAAGGATGTTGAGGCTAGAAACCTTACAACATTGGCATCGTAATAATCGTTCCTGTGATTCTGTGTCACTGGGTCAAAATCCTGGAATTCCTTTCCTAATAGCATAGCAGGTGCATCTATTTCTAATGAACAGCAGAGTTTCTACAAGGCAGCTCACTACCAACCTCTCAAGGACAACTGGGGATGGACAATAAATCCTAGACAGCCACTGATACCCAAATCACATGAATAAAATTAAAGAAAGTAAAATCTAATGCATTCTGAAATGACTTGGATGTATATAAAATGAAATATTTTTACAGTAAGAACAATAACATAATTTGGATTCAAATCAGCAATGGTGCGACAGCTCTTATGTCAGCACATTTAGGTCAGAAAATAAGGTTCAATTCATCATTTATACATGCTTATTCAAGCGAAATTTTACATGTAATACAAGTACATTATTTAATTCTTAGCAACGTATCTGATGTGCACAACAGTTTACAAGAATACTTACTATTCTGTGTAGGTTGTTTACATATTACAACCAGATATTCCGAAATTGCAAATGAATGAAAGGCTGAATTTATTGCATTTCCAGCTTTCATTCTTAAAATGCAATTTATCTTCTGAATGAAAAGAGAAATCTGAGGAAAACTCAGTCTACATTGTGCGAAAGCAATCGTATTATGCAACAAGTGCAACAAAAATCATGATCCATCTTTTCCAGATGAAACAGGATGTATCCATGCAGAAAAAAAATCGCTGCCATATCAGACGATAAAGCAGTTTAAGCATCATTGAAGCCAATCTACATTTCTATTTTCTAATCAATCTGTTCAGAGGTTGTTTTACACACTTCTGGACCAGATGGCACTATGAACCCAGGCTTTCCCATCCAGGGGTAGGGATACTACCACTGTGCCACAAGACAGCCCCTATAGTCCTTCCAGAAAATGAAATCACTGATCAATTTGGAACACTGAGTTGGTTTCAGAACTTCACTACATTTACATGACCCTGATAAAGCGTGTGGAACCATTAAGGTTGCTCATGTTTGTTTTTTGTTTGCTATCTTCTATTACAACTATGACCCCTATTTTCCTTCTCAGGTCAGGACAGAGTTGAGAGAAATCTTGGTCTGCAAAACCAAGATTTGAAAATGGCTGCTCACTCTTCTTATTTGCTGTTCAGGGATGTCGGGCCAGGACACTTGAAAAGATACTTGGAGTTACCTGTTTTTCAGGTAGCCTGGGTGGAAAGCAGTTCTGAAGAATGGTCATTGGACCTGAAACGTTAACTGTGACTTCCCTCTATAGATGCTGCCAGACCTACTGAGATTTTCCAGCAATATCTGTTTTTATTTCAGATTTCCAGTATACACATTTCTTTCAGTTTGTTTTTGGATGGAAAGCCAGCCTGAGACTCCACCACTCTATACAAAGTTTAAAAACTTCCCTCCAGCTTTCACACCCTCAGTCTCTCTCTGCAAGTCTATACTCCTGCACACCACCTCCCCCTCCCACCCCCACAACCAGGCCCCTCATATGATTTGTGCCAACATATCCCATCTACTATTACCTATAACCCTCATAAACACTCATCATACACTGTGCCACCCAATGCCTATTTGCACACTCCCAACACCAAACACACCTCCTGTGCCACCATATTCCTATCTCTCATTGTCCTTTATATTCCATACGCCTCTAATCATCCCATAACCTTTTGCAGTCTCATCTGCCAGCTCAGCACCAGCTCACATTTCCAATTATCAAGCTTTCTCCTTCCCTCTACGCACCAACATGCTTCTTATCCAGCATGGGTAAAAATCGGGAGGCGCAATGGCAGAAAATAATGTTAGCAGCCTACTGGTGATTTGGTATTGAAAAAGCACACTAATTGACACAAAACAAATATCCAATACATATTAGTGACATGTGGGCCTTAGTGGATAACCAGCATTTACTGCTCATCCCAATGGAAAGGTGGTGAGTTGCCATCTTGACCTGATGTATTTGTTGAGGTGTAGGAATACCCAAACTACTGTTTGGAAGGGAATTCCAAGACTTTGATCCAGCAATAATGAAGGAATGGCAATATAGCTTCAAGTCAGAATACAATGTGATTTGGAAGGGAACTTGGAGTTGGTGATGTTCCAATGCATCTGTTATCCTTACCCTTCTAGATGGCAGAATTCACAAGTTTGGAAGGTGTTGTCTCAGGAACAGTGGTGACATTTTGCAGAATGTCTTGTTAATGCTACACATGGCTGTCACCATGTATTAGTTGAGGAGGAGGAAAATGTTAAAGCTGTTTGATGGACTACAAGCCAAGTGAGTTATATTGTCTTTGATTGTGTCAAGCTGCATTCATCTATAAAGTGGAGAGGATTCCATTGCACTCCTGACTTGTGTTAGTAAATTCACATCCATTAAGCTGGATAAATCACCAGCGTTGGATGATTTGTAGAATTCAGACAGTAAATTACTTGCTGCAGCATTCCCAGTCTCTGTTATAGACAATATAGACAATAGACAATAGGTGCAGGAGTAGGCCATTCTGCCCTTCAGCCTGCACCACCATTCAATATGATCATGGCTGATCATCCTTAATCAGTATCCTGTTCCTGCCTTGTCTCCATAACCCTTGATTCCATTATCCTTGAGAGCTCTATCCAAGTCTTTCTTAATTGAATCCAGAGACTGGGCCTCCACTGCCCTCTGGGGCAGATCATTCCACACAGCCACCGCTCTCTGGGTGGAGAAGTTTCTCCTCATCTCTGTCCTAAATGGTCTACCCCGTATTTTTAAGCTGTGTCCTCTGGTTTGGCACTCACCCATCAGCGGAAATATGTTTCCTGCCTCCAGAGTGTCCAATCCTTTAATAATCTTATATGTCGCAATCAGATCCCCTCTCAGTCTTCTAAACTCAAGGGTATACAAGCCTAGTCGCTCCAGTCTTTCAGCGTAAGGTAGTCCCACCATTCCAGAAATTGACCTCGTGAACCTACGCTGCACTCCCTCAATATCCAGAATGTATTTCCTCAAATTTGGAGACCAGAACTGCACACAATACTCCAGGTGTGGTCTCACCAGGGCCCTGTACAGTTGCAGAAGAACCTCTTTGTTTATATACTCAATCCCTCTTGTTATGAAGGCCAGCATGCTATTAGCCTTCTTCACTACCTGCTGTACCTGCATGCTTACCTTCATTGACTGGTGTACAAGAACACCCAGATTTCTTTGTACTGCCCCTTTGCCTAAATTGATTCCATTTAGGTAGTAATCTGCCTTCCTGTTCTTTCAACCAAAGTGGATAACCATATATTTATCTACATTGAACTGCATCTGCCATGCATCTGACCACTCACCTAACCTGTCCATGTCACCCTGTAATCTCCTAACATCCTCCTTACATTTCACCCTGCCACCCAGTTTAGTATCATCAGCAAATTTGCTAATGTTATTACTAATACCATCTTCTACATCATTAATATATAATGTAAAAAGCTGCGGTCCCAGTACTGATCCCTGCGGTACCCCACTGGTCACTGCCTGCCATTCCGAAATGGAGCCATTTATCACTACCTTTTGTTTCCTATCAGCCAACCAACTTTCAATCCAAGTTAGTACTTTGCCCCCAATACCATGCGCCCTAATTTTGCTCACTAACCTCCAATGTGGGACTTTATCAAAAGCTTTCTGAAAGTCCACGTATACTACATCTACTGGATCTCCCTTGTCCATCTTCAGAGTTACATCCTCAAAAAATTCCAGAAGATTAGTCAAGCATGATTTCCCCTTCATAAATTCATGCTGACTCTGACCTATCCTGTTACCACTATCCAGATGTGTCGCAATTTCATCCTTTATAATAGACTCCAGCATCTTTCCCACCACTGAGGTCAGACTAACTGGTCTATAATTTCCTGCTTTCTCTCTCCCACCTTTCTTAAAAAGTGGTACAACATTATCCACCTTCCAATCTGCAGGAACTGATCCTGAATCTATTGAACTCTGGAAAATAATCACCAACGCATCCACGATTTCTCGAGCCACCTCCTTCAGTACCCTGGGATGTAGACCATCAGGCCCCAGGGACTTATCAACCTTCAGACCTAACAGTCTCTCCAACACCAATTCCTGGAAAATATAAATTCCCTTCAGTTCAGGTCCTTCAGCCACTGTTACCTCAGGGAGATTGCTTGTGTCTTCCCCAATGAACACAGATCTGAAGTACCAATTCAATTCTTCTGCCATTTCTTTGTTCCCTGTAATATATTCCCTTGTTTTTGTCTTCAAAGGCCCAATTTTAGTCTTAACCATTTTTTTGCCTTTCACATACCTAAAAAAGCTTTTACTATCCTCCTTTATATTTTTGGCCAGTTTACCTTCGTACCTCATTTTTTCTCTGCGTATTTCCTTCTTAGTAATCCTCTGTTGTTCTTTAAAAGCTTCCCAGTCCTCCATTTTCCCACCTATCTTTGCTATATTATACTTTTTCTCTTTTAACTTTATTTGTTTCTTAACTTCCCTTGTCAGTAACGGCCACCCATGCCTCCTGCTAAGATCTTTCTTCCTTTTTGGAATGAACTGATCCTGCACCTTCTGCATTATACACAGAAATATCTGCCATTGTTCTTCCACTGTCACCCCTGCTGAGGTATTGCACCATTGAACTTTGGCCAGCTCCTCCCTCATTGCTCCATAGTTCCCTTTATTCAACTGAAATATTGTCACTTCCAATTGTACCCTCTCCCTCTCAAATTGCAGATTGAAGCTTATTGTATTATGGTCACTATTTCCCAATGGCTCCTTCACTTCGAGGTCCCTGATCAATTCTGGTTCATTGCACAATACCAGATCCAGAATTGTCTTCTCCCTGATAGGATCCAGCACCAGCTGTTCTTAGAATCCATCTCGGAGGCACTCCACAAAGTCTCTTTCTTGAGGTTCAATACCATCCTGATTCTCCAAGCCTACCTGCATGTTGAAATCCCCCATAACAACTGTAGTAACATCTTTGCGACAGGCCAATTTCAGCTCCTGATTCAACTTACATCCGACATCCAGACTACTGTTTGGGGGCCTGTAGATAACTCCCAAGAGGGTCTTTTTACCCTTAGAATTTCTCAGCTCTATCCATACGGACTCCACATCCCCTGATTCTAGGTCCCCCCGTGCAAGGGACTGAATATCATCCCTTACCAACATGGCCACCCCACCCCTTCTGCCCGTCAGTCTGTCCTTACGATAGCACGTGTAGCCTTGAATATTCATTTCCCAGGCCCTGCCCACTTGAAGTCACATCTCAGTTATCCCCACAATATCGTATCTGCCAATTTCCAAAAGAGCCTCAAGCTCATCCATCTTATTTCTAATGCTTCGTGCATTCATATATAGTATTTTTAATTTGTTACTGCCATCACCCTTCCCATCAACTCCTATCTCACTCAACCTTACAGCATGATCCCTTTTTGAGTTTTCTGCTTCATTGATACAGTTGTCTTTCTTGACTTCCCTTGTTCTAACTTTCCCTTCAATTTTCTTCTTAAACATCCAGTTTGTCCCCTCCCCTCCTCCCCCCCCCCTCCCCCCCCCCCCCCCCCCCCCCGCTACTTAGCTTAAACACGGCTGTGTTGCAGTAGCAAACCTGCCTGCCAGAATGCTGGTCCCCAACCTATTAAGGTGCAAACTGTCTCTCTTGTATAATTTATGCTTACCACAAAACATACCCCAGTGATCAAGAATTTAAATCCTTGCTTCCTGCACCAGTTCCCCAGCCACACGTTCAAGTCCATTATCTCCCTGTTTCTGGCCTCACCAGCCCGAGCCTTGGACGTCTTGCTTTTCAACCTTCTTCCTCGTTCTCCGAAGTCCCGCTGTAGTATGATCCTCCTCTTCTTCCCAACATCATTTGTGCCGACATGTGCCACCACCTCTGGCTTTTCACCTTTGTCCTTGAGGATTTCTTGCACTCTGTCTGTGATTTCTTTAACCCTGGCACCAGGAAGGCAATACATCATCCTAAGTCCCGCCTGCTGCCACAAAAACCCCGGTCAGTTCCTCTCACAATGGAGTCCCCTATTACCACGGCTCTGTGTGATGTCTGACTCTTCCGCTCTGTCTCCACGCCAACGTTTGATTGACAGACCTGCCTGCCTCGCGGACTGGCAGTATCATCTGTCTCTACTGTTTCCAAAAGATTCAACTTGTTCCTGACAGGTACTTCCCCTGGGGTCACTTGCACCTGTCTCCTCTCTGCCTTCCTCATCATCTGCTCTCTTCTGCTCTCTTCTGGTATGGTCGGTGTAATAACCTCGCTGAAGATCCTGTCCAGATAAATCTCGTTCTCTCGGATGAGCCTAAAGTCCTCAAGTTCTTTCATCAGTGCTGCAATATGCTCTGTCAGTAGCTAAACGTGCACACACTTTCCACACTTATACGAGCCAGACACACCAGAGTCGTTGACCTCCCACATCAAGCACGTAGCACACTGAACCAGCTTGGCAGTCATGTCTTCACCCTCTTCAACTAGATTAGATTAGATTAGATTAGATTAGATTACAGTGTGGAAACAGGCCCTTCAGCCCAACACGTCCACACCGACCCGCCGAAGCGAAACCCACCCATACCCCTACATTTACCCCTTACCTAACACTACAGGCAATTTAGTATGGCCAATTCACCTGACCCTGCACATCTTTGGATGGTAGGAGGAAACCGGAGCACCCGGAGGAAACCCACGCAGACACGGGGAGAACGTGCAAACTCCACACAGTCAGTCGCCTGAGGCGGGAATTGAACCCGGTTCTCTGGCGCTGTGAGGCAGCAGTGCTAACCACTGTGCCACCGTGCCGCCCACTGCCACCGTGCCGCCCACTGCCACCGTGCCAACTGTGGCGTAATCACTTCACTCAACCTCCTTGTCAAAGACTCCTGAGCCAAAGCCTCACTCTTCACTCCACAGGAACTTCTTGGACCCTGTTTTTGGGGCAAGTCTGTGGACTTTTAATTTAGGTTAGAGGAAGAGGGTGGGTGGGAGGCCCTACTTTGTAGGACCTGGGGTCTAGAACACACCCACTTAAATAACAATCACTTACCTTCCCGACCGGCTTTGCACTCCGACTTCACTTCCGCCTAGCACCCGCCGTTCTGCTCTTGTAGCCCCTTTTTTTAATATAAAGGATACATAATGCTACCCTCGACACACAAAGAGGCCACACAACAAATCCACTCCCCAGCCCCAAACAACCACAATCCCCAAAGCCATGTTCTCCCTACACTGCATAATGCCTCAGGTGTCCAAAGGGTATCCAGATCATTCACAATCATGTGTATCTCAATTAAATCTCCCCTCAGCCACCTCTGTTCCAAAGACATGGACTCCAGCCTATTCAATCTGTCCTCATAGCTGTAATGTTTCAGTCCCAGAAAAATTAACGTAAATTTTGCTTGTAGCTTCTACAGTGCAAGTACATCCTTTCTGTAATGAGGTGACCAGAACCCTATGCAGTGCTCAAGTTATGGCCTAATTAGTGTTTTGCATAATTCCAGTATTGCCTCACTGCTCTTATGTTCTATGCCTTAGCCGGTAAAGAAGCAACTTGGAGAAAAAAATTAGTGTTATCTTAATGTCGTGCGAATCATAATCCAAAACCTTACATTAACGTTCTGGCAATACTTGTTCAAATTCCACCTTGGCAGATGGAGAACTGGAATAAAGAGCGGACCAAATGGCAACTACATAACCATTACCAATTGTTGTACAACCTTTTTGATTCATGCATGTCCTTTCAGGAAAAAATATCTACCATCCTTACCTGATCTGGCCTATATGTGACTCCATACCCACAGCAATGTGGTTGACTCTTAACAGCCCTTTGTGAGATTAGTGTTGAGCTATAAATGCTGATTTTGCCAATGTCCACAACGCATGAATACATTTTAAGAATTCCACATGCCTTTATAAAGATGTGTCCTGCTACCTTCCACAGTCTGTGGACATTCGCTCCATGATTCCTCACTCTCTACTCCACTAAATATACCTCTCAGTGTTCTCCAAATAGTTGTGTTTTTTTTACACTGATTGACCTCCCTAAATGCACAACGTTCTCCAGGTTCAATTTCCTCCACCGCTCTTCTGTTCACTTCACCAGTCCATTAATATCTTCCTACAATCTAAAGCTTTTCTCCCTTCTTTTAGCTGCACAGATTCGACAATTGTGACCCTCACATTTATGTCCAAATCATGAGTTTATACCCATAAAAAGCAGTGAACCTGGTATTGAGGCTGTCACCCAGCCCTGGTGATTTATCCAGCTTCATGATGTGAATCCCATTAAGACTTCCTCTCTCACTATGTTTAACGCATCCAATATTTCACACACCTCTGCTTTAACTACAATGTCTGTATTATGTGCCTTTTTTGTGAGGACAGAATAATTGCTTGGTCATACAGAACTATCACTTAGAAGTTGAAGCCTTTTTGTATTATACTCATTAGAATGAGGGCACAATAAACACACTTGAAAGAGACACCTTATCATACACTATGAGAAAAGAGTGCAAATTGGTTGATGGCTAATTCTAGGGGAGATATTAAATTGGGCTCCAACATTAATTCTGATTTTTTTTCAAAATGAACTGAAAAATCTGCTTTTGAAATGATTTATTTTTAGAAGACATGTTAATCCCTGATGCTTTTGAACTGAAAATAAAGTTAATAGCCTTGCATATTTGCTGCACCTGTCATGAATACAACATTTAATGAGTATATTTCCATTAACACAACAGGATTTTGCAGTCACCTATTCTCGCATACATAGTAGATTAAATTCACTTCTCCAGAAAGAGACCTGATCTTGAGTTCTTTAAGAGAAAATCCCAGACAATTTTAACTAAACTTCACAAGTGATTACTTTGAAATCCAAACCTAAAAGTGTAAACGCTTTTGTTATGCTTCCTCCATCCGAAAAAAGCCTGCAAATAGATCTTAAAGAGGCATTTTCATTTTCTATTCAAAATAGTTTACTTAACACTATTTCTATGACACATTAAAAGTATATTTACATTAACCATAGATTGAGTTTCTGCTTAATCATACTTTTACGTAAGTCCATTTCAAAAACATAATTTTGTGACTTTGATACGCGCTATAGATGTGGTATCCACTATTGTCTTTTCTCGACACATAAATGATTGTTAAATTGCATGGATGAAATATTAAACTCCAAGGAATCAATCATATGTTCTTATCCTGATATTTCTCCAAAAATCATAGGATTATGGTCTGTATAAATAACAGTTTCTTCGAAAAAGTAACTTTAAACTAGTGAACAGGTAACACAAAACTTACAATCTCTTTCTTAACAATCCAAAATTTTTGTTGACAGGAATTTTGTGTTCATTAAAAGGTAAGTGACAGAATATTTCAATCCTCATTTCGTTTTGTTGGAATAAAATGGCACCCATGCCAATGTCATGGGTATCAAGAGCCAGTTCGGTTGACTTTGTTGAAATTATTGCTGCTAAACCAATGTTGTTGTGATAGGAACACTATTTTATCCATTCAGATTTTGAAACTTTATTAGTAAATTTGTTAAAGGAATGACTACAGCATTGTAGTTCGGAATGAGCTTTAAATAAAATCTATTCAAGCCAATTTATCAAAGAATTTAATCCTTTGTCTTTGCCATGGTAAACTGAAATTCCTTACAGTGCGGAAACAGGCCCTTCGGCCCAACAAGTCCACACCGACTCTCCAAAGAGTAACCCACCCAGACCTATTTCCCTCTGACTAATGCAACTAACACTATGGGCAATTTAGCATGGCCAATTCACCTGACCTGCACGTCTTTGGACTGTGGGAGGAAACCCACGCAGACACAAGGAGAATGTGCAAACTCCACACAGGCAGTTGCCCAAGGCTGGAATCGAACCTGGGATCCTGGTGCTGTGAGGCAGCAGTGCTAACCACTGAGCCACCATTTACTTACCTATTTCGATGTTACATGGCCTTGACTCACAGTATGGCCCAAATAAGTCACTTTTATTTTACTAAATTCATTTTAACCAGATTTATGATCAATTTTGTTCAGTGAAGTGTTGTAAATGTTCTTCCCAGACTTTGCTGAACAAAGCCAAACTGTCAATGTTTTCTTTTACTCTTGTATGGGACATGGGTGTTGCTGATAAAGCCAGCATTTATTTCCCATTCCTAATTGCCAAGAGGACAGTTAAGAGTCAACCACATTGTTGTGGGTCTGGCGTCACATGTTGGCCTGATCAAATATGGACGATAGATTTCCTTCCCTAAAAAGTATTAGTGACCCAGAGTTATTACTTGGTAGCCATTAGATAAGCGAGGAGAAAGTGAGGTCTGCAGATGCTGGAGATCAAAGTTGAAACTTTATTGCTGGAACAGCACAGCAGGTCAGGCAGCATCCAGGGAACAGGAGATTCGACGTTTCGGGCACAGGCCCTTCTTCAGGAATGAGCAGAGAGTGTTCAGCAGGAGAAGATAAAAGGTAGGGAGGAGGGACTTGGAGGAGGGGAGTTGGAAATGTGATAGGTGGAAAGAGGTCAAGGTGAGGGTGATAGGTCGTAGTAGGGTGGAGGCGGAGAGGTCAAGAAGAAGACTGCAGGTCAGGAAGGCGGTGCCGGGCTGGAAGGATCCGGCTGAGACAAGGTGGGGGGAGGGGGGATGAAGAAACTGGTGAAGTCCAAGTTCATCCCCTGTGGTTGGAGGGTTCCCAGTCGGAAGATAAGACGCTCCTCCTCCGACCGTCGGGTTGTTGTGGTTTGGCGGTGGATGAGTCCAATGACCTGCATATCCTCGGTGGAGTGGGAGGGGGAGTTGAAATGCTGTGCCACAGGTTGGTTGGGTTGGTTCGTCCGGGTGGCCCAGAGGTGCTCTCTGAATCGCTCCGCAAGTAGGCGGCCTGTCTCCCCAATATAGAGGAGGCCACACCGGCTGCAGCGGATGCAGTAGATGATGTGGGTGGAGGTGCAGGTGAATCTGTGGCGGATATGGAAGTTTCCCTTGGGGCCTTGGAGAGAAGTGAGGGGGGAGGTGTGGGCGCAAGTGTTGCACCTCCTGCGGTTGCAAGGGAAGGTGCCGGGAGTGGTGGTTGGGTCGGTGGGGGGTGTGGATCTGACAAGGGAGTCGCGGAGGGAGTGGTCTCTACGGAAAGCTGATAGGGGAGGGGAGGGAAATATATCCTTGGTGCTGGGGTCTGTTTGGAGGTGGCGGAAGTGACGGCGGATGATGCGCTGTACATGGAGATTGGTGGGGTGGTAGGTGAGGACCAGTGGGGTTCTGTCCTGGTGGCGGTTGGAGGGGCGGGGCTCAAGGGCGGAGGAGCGGGAAGTGGAGGAGATGCGGTGGAGGGCACCGTCGACCACGTCGGGGGGGAAATTGCGGTCCTTGAAGAAGGAGGCCATCTGTGTTGTACGTATTTTGAACTGGTCCTCCTGGGAGCAGATGCGGCGGAGACGAAGGAATTGGGAGAATGGGATGGCGTTTTTACAGGGGGCAGGATGGGAGGAGGTGTAGTCCAGGTAGCTGTGGGAGTCGGTAGGTTTGTAGTAGATGTCCGTGTTGATTCGGTCGCCTGAGATAGAAACAGAAAGGTCTAGGAAGGGGAGGGAGGAGTCCGAGACTGTCCAGGTGAATTTGAGGTCGGGGTGGAAGGTGTTGGTGTAGTGGATGAACTGTTCAACCTCCTCGTGGGAGCACGAGGTAGCGCCGATACAGTCATCAATGTAGCGAAGAAAAAGATGGGGGGTGGGGCCAGTGTAGTTGCGGAAGATGGATTGTTCCACATACCCTACGAAGAGGCAGGCATAGCTGGGGCCCATGCGGGTGCCCATGGCTACTCCTTTTGTTTGGAGAAAGTGGGAGGATTGGAAAGAAAAGTTGTTCAGGGTGAGGACCAGTTCGGTCAGTCGAAGGAGGGTGTCGGTGGAAGGGTACTGGGTGGTACGGCGGGAAAGGAAGAAGCGGAGTGCTTTGAGTCCTTCGTGATGGGGGATGGAGGTGTACAGGGACTGGATGTCCATGGTGAAGATGAGGCGTTGGGGACCGGGGAAGCGGAAATCCTGGAGGAGGTGGAGGGCGTGGGTGGTGTCACGAACATAGGTGGGGAGTTCTTGGACTAATGGGGACAGGACCGTGTCGAGGTATGCCGAGATGAGTTCGGTTGGGCAGGAGCAGGCTGAGACGATGGGTCGTCCGGGGCAGTCAGGTTTGTGGATTTTGGGCAGGAGGTAGAAACGGGCGGTTCGGGGTTGTGGGACTATGAGGTTGGAGGCGGTGGATGGGAGGTCCCCTGAGGTGATGAGGTTATGGACGGTCTGGGAGATGATGGTTTGGTGGTGGGGGGTGGGGTCATGGTCAAGGGGACGGTAGGAGGAGGTATCTGCGAGCTGGCGTTTGGCCTCAGCGGTGTAAAGGTCAGTGCGCCACACTACTACTGCGCCTCCCTTGTCAGCTGGTTTGATGGTGAGGTTGGGGTTGGAACGGAGGGAGTGGAGGGCTGCGCGTTCCGAGGGTGAGAGGTTGGAGTGGGTGGGGGGAGTGTGGGAGTTCAGGTAGCGGTTAATATCGCGGCGGCAGTTGGCTATGAAGAGGTCGAGGGCAGGTAGGAGGCCAGCACGGGGTGTCCAGGTGGATGGGGTGTGTTGGAGGTGGGAGAAGGGGTCGTCAGAGGGTGGGCGAGAGTCTTGATTGAAGAAGAAGGCACGGAGGCGAAGGCGGCGGAAGAATTGTTCGGTGTCACTCCGTGTATTGAATTCATTGACCCGAGAACGTGTGGGAACGAAGGTGAGACCTCTGCTGAGGACTGATCTTTCATCCTCAGAGAGGGGCAAGTCTGGAGGGATGGTGAACACACGGCAGGGCTGGGAGCTAGGACCTGGTGTGGGGCTGGAGCTGGATGTGGGGGCGGGGTTAGGCCTGGGGGCGGGGACAGAGGTCGGCTTGGGGGCGGAGTTGGACATGGTGATAGAGACCGGCGGGGGGGCGGGGTTAGTCGCGGTGACGGAACTCGGCCGGGGGGCGGAGTTAGGCGCGGTGACGGAACGCGGCGTGGGGGCGGGGCTAGGCGCGGTGACGGAACTCGGCCGGGGGGCGAGTTCATCCACTACACCAACACCTTCCACCCCGACCTCAAATTCACCTGGACAGTCTCGGACTCCTCCCTCCCCTTCCTAGACCTTTCTGTTTCTATCTCAGGCGACCGAATCAACACGGACATCTACTACAAACCTACCAACTCCCACAGCTACCTGGACTACACCTCCTCCCATCCTGCCCCCTGTAAAAACGCCATCCCATTCTCCCAATTCCTTCGTCTCCGCCGCATCTGCTCCCAGGAGGACCAGTTCAAAATACGTACAACACAGATGGCCTCCTTCTTCAAGGACCGCAATTTCCCCCCCGACGTGGTCGACGGTGCCCTCCACCGCATCTCCTCCACTTCCCGCTCCTCCGCCCTTGAGCCCCGCCCCTCCAACCGCCACCAGGACAGAACCCCACTGGTCCTCACCTACCACCCCACCAATCTCCATGTATCATCCGCCGTCACTTCCGCCACCTCCAAACAGACCCCAGCACCAAGGATATATTTCCCTCCCCTCCCCTATCAGCTTTCCGTAGAGACCACTCCCTCCGCGACTCCCTTGTCAGATCCACACCCCCCACCGACCCAACCACCACTCCCGGCACCTTCCCTTGCAACCGCAGGAGGTGCAACACTTGCGCCCACACCTCCCCCCTCACTTCTCTCCAAGGCCCCAAGGGAAACTTCCATATCCGCCACAGATTCACCTGCACCTCCACCCACATCATCTACTGCATCCGCTGCAGCCGGTGTGGCCTCCTCTATATTGGGGAGACAGGCCGCCTACTTGCGGAGCGATTCAGAGAGCACCTCTGGGCCACCCGGACGAACCAACCCAACCAACCTGTGGCACAGCATTTCAACTCCCCCTCCCACTCCACCGAGGATATGCAGGTCATTGGACTCATCCACCGCCAAACCACAACAACCCGACGGTCGGAGGAGGAGCGTCTTATCTTCCGACTGGGAACCCTCCAACCACAGGGGATGAACTTGGACTTCACCAGTTTCTTCATCCCCCCTCCCCCCACCTTGTCTCAGCCGGATCCTTCCAGCCCGGCACCGCCTTCCTGACCTGCAGTCTTCTTCTTGACCTCTCCGCCTCCACCCTACTACGACCTATCACCCTCACCTTGACCTCTTTCCACCTATCACATTTCCAACTCCCCTCCTCCAAGTCCCTCCTCCCTACCTTTTATCTTCTCCTGCTGAACACTCTCTGCTCATTCCTGAAGAAGGGCCTGTGCCCGAAACGTCGAATCTCCTGTTCCCTGGATGCTGCCTGACCTGCTGTGCTGTTCCAGCAATAAAGTTTCAGCCATTAGATAAGCTCCAGACTTATGTTTTAATTCAATTCAAATGTAGGACTTGAACTTACGTCCTCAAAACAAAATTAGCCATGATTCTGGATTACTAGTCTGGTGACATTACTACTATACCACTGTTCTCACTGCACAAAACAGTGACGAAGTCCTTCACTAAGTTTGTTGAATAATTGGTGGAAAGTTGTTGATGGTTTTTCTTCATTCGATAAACATGACTTTGAATTGATAAAATCTCTCCAGTGTTACAAAATTCCCCCATTTGTGAAGATTCCTTAAATATTCCTACCACTGCAATCTATTTCTAGTTAACATTCAAAAATTGATTTTGATATGCTCAGTCATATTATAGTAGAAGGAAACTTTTTTGCTTATCTAACTTTTAGCTCTAGTCCCCCTCTTTATTACTTTGGTATCCTTTGGTTTGCTTACTGAAAGAGTTTTAGTCTTATGAAATAACTGCTCAGAGAAGGGTATCCGATCACCAAGTCACCCTTTATTTACATTTGCACACTATACTGACTATTACCAGCCAGTATGGAGTCAGTGCCTAAAATCAGGGCACTCTCTAAATCCTCTGTTTATACACATCAACCAGGGATCCCTGATTGGCCCCAGGATAACAGCCCCAGTAAAGGATCTCATAATCAATAAAATCCTCCTGGTTCCAGTCACTACGCTTTGAACTTCCTTGTGAATTCCTGAATGATTCTCTTTCCATGTAATTGTCTGTGAGGTATCATAGGTATCTACTAGAACAGCCACTTCGCTTTTAAATTTCTGATGATTTGATGCTGACATTTATCTAAAGTTTTAAGGTTTGCTGTCTTACAGTCTAGATTTCCTGATTTTCAGTCAGCCAATATTCCATTGTGCATGAGGGTTGCACATGGAGATTTTGCAGAATATATATCACAACTAACTCCAAAGGAATTTTCTGGGAGATGGAACATTCTGCAGGGCGATTCTTCTGTGCCTGAAACCCTGGGAATATCTTCATTTAAATCAGAGAATTTTGAGGGTTCTCATGAAATTATGTGAGTATAAAAACATAAATCAGAGCAGGGGAGGCCAGTCAGCTCTGAAATCCTGTCCTGCCATTCAACAAGATAATGGCTGATATTCCAAGGCCTTAACTTCTCTTTTTTTGCTTGCTCAGCATCGCTTTAAAGTCCCTGGTATTTCAACAACCAATATATCTTCTCTTTGAAAACGTCCAGTGATCTCACCTCTCCAATTCTCTGTGTTACAGAATTCCAGACATTCAATATCCTCTGGGAGAAGAGATTTCTTTGCATCTCAGTTCTTCTGTAACTAGCTCCCCACAAGTGGAAACATCTTCAAGTCTCTTCACAATCTTGTATGTTTCATCAAGTTCACCCCTCATTTTTCTATGTTTTTAAACTCCAACCCCAAGCAATCAGGCCAAAATTCATTTGTCTTCTTACATACTTACTTACATACTTGCTGAACCTGTGCCTCATTTTTGTGCCTTGTCTACAACAACACTCAGATCCCTCTGCTGCGTACATTTTGAAGTCTCTCTCTCTATTTAAATAAGAATCTGTTTTTGTTTTCTCCCACCTAAGTTCATGACCTCAAAATTTCCTACATTAACCTTCATCTCTCAGGTTTATGCCCACTCACTAAACCTATCTATATTCTCTTGCAGATTGTTCATATCATTATCACAACATGCCCTCCCACCTATTTTGTATAATCTCTTTCCATTATTCACTGTGTTTCATTCCCTTCTATTTCCAATTATATCCTTCCTTTTAAAATTGTCTTTTTCTTCCTTTCTCCACCTTTTCCATTTCTCTTTTCTCTGTCCTTCTCCCCATTCAAGTCTTCTTTTTATTTATTTCTTCTCTTTCCTCAACTTCAGATCTTTCTGTTTCTCTTTCTCTCTCAAGGTAGAGATTTTTTAAAAATCACTGTCTCCTAGTTGATTCCAACTGTGACATCTCAATTTCAGAGCTCTATGCTTGTAATTTTAATTTTTGTGCCATCATATTAATCATCTAATTATATTGTGATCCAGTTTCCGTTGCTGATTTCAATTTATCTGCTAACTTGTCCATTTCAACTTTAGTCAATGATTTGAAATAAACCACTGTTATATCTTCTACTTTTAGAAAAATTCTATACAAAACTCAGTTCCATTTTGAAAATCTGATCCATGTAATAAATTTTACCATAAGACACATGTTAAGTCCAGAATTGATTTGATTTATTTAATATTGTCACTTGTATCTAGATACAATGAAATGTGCATAATGTCGCCACGGTCTGACACCATCTTGGATTTCCATATTGCCATTCCTGTAAAAGATACACAGTCCATCTTAATGTTAATAGATTCAAATCATAGATGGCCCTCACTTGTAATGATCCCAGCTTATGGCACTTTTGGAAAATTCAGAACCCAGAATGAAATCTGACCCAATAGATCTTTCTGTTTTTGATTAGCTAAATAATCTGAGGGTTGTATGAGACAGAGGCATCTGGACAGGGCTGCAGATTTTCTTCAGCAAAGAAACAAAAGTTAATTTCACAAGGTAAACTAATTATTTTTGAAGAGGTTATCTATAAGTATGAGACAGTTAAAATGATCGCACAACACACAGCAAAATAATTTCTTGGCATTGTTCCCCATACTAGCTATTAGGGAGTCATTTAGCTCAGTTGGTTGGATGGCTGGCTTGCAATGTATTGTAAAAAAACAACAGCACGTATTCATTTCCTTTTCAGCTAAAATTATCACGAAGGACTCTCCTTCTCAGTCTCTCCTCTTACCTGAGGCAGGCTAACCCTCAGGTTAAACCACCACCAGCTGTCACTTTCTAATGGGAGACTAGCTCTATGATCCAGTAGGACTATGAATACTTTACCTTTACTGTGTATTAGAGAGTCACTTCATGAGGAATCACATCCTTATTTCAATTCATTAGATTTCTACTTGAGTCCTGACTCAGTTTCCTTGCGTGTAGAGAAACTTCAATGTGTCTTTTCCAAACCTTAAATTTAAAAGTTAATTTTTCCTCTAATCCAAGAGCCTAAGCTTTCTCATTTCTAATAACCTCCAGATTTCTAACCATCCTCTCTCCCACCCCCAACATCCCCCCTCTCCAGGTTTGAAAACTTAACTGCCTTTCTGTTGAGGAATCCTATTTTCTGAACTGACTGATTCCTTCTTCTAGGAGAAAAATTAAACTTCCTTCCAAATTCATCACTGGTGTATTTTGAACTGAACTGAAAGCCTTTCTTCAATACTGATTTAAATCAAACTTGCTAATGCCGTATGTTTCTGAACTGAAAACAACGGTAATGGCCTTACATATTCACTCTACATGTTGCAAACACATTAGACCATAAGGCCATAAGTTATAGAAGCAGAAATTATGTCATTCAGCCCATCAAGTCTGCTCCGCCATTTAATCATATCTGATAAGTTTCTCAACCCCATTCTCCTGCTTTCTCCCTGTAACCCTTGATCCCCTTGATAGTCAAGAACCTATCTATCTTAGTCTTAGATATACTTAATGACCTGGCCTCCCCAGGCTTCTGTGACAATGAATATCTTGCCATTAACACCACAGAAGTTTGCAGTCAGTAGTTCTTTGATATATTGGATTAGGTCACTATTCAAGAAACAGTCTGACTTTTCTTCTGAAGGAAAATCATTCACAAAATCATCTGCCAATATTTTGAAATCCAAATTCCAAAAATGACTATTATATGTAAATTTCACCTTTCACAACTAATGTTACCCTTGGTTATAGTACCAAGATTTCACTTTATATTATTGTAATATGCAAATTTAACACTTCGTGCATTACATCAGAATTTGAAAACCATATAGTCTTTTCCATTTAATGGCAATATATCCTGAGATTCATATCAGTCAAAGCCATGAACAAATGAGAATGCCAAAAGATGTATTATTGTATCAGAGAGATATTAAAATCTACTGCAGGTGAGATTCATAGAATTCATTTTTCAGTATGCCTCTCATTATGATAAAGTAGTATTTTGGTTAATTTAGATCTACCACCAAACTTCCCCTCATTAATTATTCATGCATTTGGGCTTATGGCAAGGCTGAAATTATAGTCAAGCAGCATCAGTGACGAGTAACATAACAAAACCTTCAAATTTGTTCTCGAAAATAACTGACTACAGAAAACAAACCAGCAAAGAACTGTCAACTATTGACTGTGCAAATTGAGAGTCGAAAGTGTGGTGCTAGAAAAGCACAGCTGATCTCCAGCATCTGCAGTCCTCACTTTCTCCTACACTAATTGAGACACAGAGATATCCTAACTTGAATTAGCACGAAGCAACTTTTATTGTAGCAGTACTCTTTACCCCAACTTCACTCAGAGGAATTTGATCATGTTAAGTTCACCTTGAAAGAAAAAAAAACAAGCTTATCTGGGAGATTTGAATGTATTTATGATTTGGTTCTTCAAGGTCTGTTTTATAAAGACACAAACTAAAATAGCACTGTTTTACAGTCTTTCAACGAAGTCTTTTTATATCTATAATTGAAGGCAAATCAGCCTCCTAATGAAAGAAAAAAAATGAAATGTCTGACAAAAAAAAATGAATTGTAACTATTTTAGTGAGGTTAATTATGGCCTGCTTTGACTGAGTATTATGTGGTTAAAATACACATCATTATTCTTGCATGTACAATGAGAGCTGGTAACAGCTGTGGGAAATAAGCTGCATAAGATACAGCCCTGTGATGTTTTGCATAAAATGATTATATCTTGTATGGCATCTGATTAAGCTTGAAATCTTTCAGACTTTTTTTCATGATTTCATGGAAAAATATGAAGCTTAAATAAAGAACTTTCCACCCCCTCCTCTCACCTCCCATGACATAAGAACACAAATACAAGGAGGCTTTCAATTTTGGAAAGTTCTTCTACTTTAAGTTCAGTTTTTCTTTACAAAACAATTAACACCACCACAGCTTGCCATTTTCTACCTATATACAAAATTCCTTTGTAAACACATGTATCATATAAAGATATACAGATACTTCTACTAATAACCCAACAGTTAGGTTCCTCCATGACCCAGTGATATAGAAAGTTGTGCTATGGAATACTGCTACAGAAAATTGCGCTATGGAAGATCACTATAGAACATTGCCACAGCCATTCAGTAGAAAGTTGGCATTTTCCAAACAGCGTCTACAATCCATCAATCATGTTATAGCCCATTCGTGTTGATGAAATGCATGTGAAACCAGAATGACCTGCAAATATCAAATAGCTCAGCAAGGGTTTTCCTCGAATGTGTTTTCCTGGAAAAAGTTGAACCTGATCATTTGATGGTTTCTATGCCAGTAGAATAGCAGAAATATCTCAGCTAAGTAGCATCAGTCTCTTTCCTCCAAGTCAGAAAATGGTTGGTTTTAAGACAATTTAAAGTCTTAAATATATAATTATCACCGTACCTTTGCTGCTTCAACATAGAATCCCTACAATGTGGAAACAGACCATGCGGCACAACAAGTCCACACCTACCCTCTGAAGAGCATCTCATCCAGACCATTTCCCTACCCTATATTTCTCTTAACTAATGCACCCAACCTACACATCCCTGAACACTATGGGCAATTTACCTAACCTGAACATCCTTGGATTATGGGAGGAAACCAGAGCACCTGAAGGAAATCCATATAGACATGGGGAGAATGTGCAAACTCCACACAGTCGACCGAGGCTGAAATCGAACCTGGGTTCCTGGTGCTCTGGGGCAGCAGTGTTAATCACTGAGCCACCATGCCGTCCCTGTGTTATTGATGGTGCTATAAGAAGAGATATGAAACCAAGATCCTCTCTGCATTTTTAGGTGGATACAAAAGGTCCAATGCCACCAAATACAAGTTGGCTAGTCACTACTTCTTCATTTCTATCTGAAGATTCTAGCTGGGTGTTAAACATGTCTTTGATTTTAATTTGTTCACAGCGTGTGGTTTTCATTGGTAAGACCGGTGGAATTCCAAGATTTTGACCCAAAGCTGTTAAAGGGGCATATATGTATTTCCAAGTCAGCATGCTGTTCCTGGATGAGAACCTCCTAGTAATCATGTTCCCAAGCACTTGTTACCCTCTCTCCTTTAAGCGATGCTGCTTCTAGGTTTTAGAAATGTTGTAGATGGCTCACATTAAAGCAATGATGGAGGGACTGATTAACTAAGTGCTAAAAGTGGTACCAACAGAGCAGTTGCTTTGTCCTGGGATGATGTTATGCTTCTTGAGTGCTTTTGGAGTTGTACTCATTCAGTCAAGTATTCTGTTGTGCTTCTGACTTAGGGTAGAAGGGTGTGCTGGAGTTAACAGGCAAGTTACTCACACAGAATGATCAGAATCTGATTTATTTTATCAGCCAAACACTGGCTGATCCAATTAAATCTCTAGTTAATGCTGACCTCCAGTGTGCTGAGCATTGGGAATTCACTCATTGTCATTCCATTAATTGTCAAGGTGTGATGATTAGATTCTCTTGGTGGAAAGAGCCAATAGCTAGCTTTTGTCTAACATGAATGTTACTTGCCATTTTTCAGCCTAATTTTCAATGATGACCAAGTATTGTCATATACCGTTGTGATCATGAACATCTCACTTCTTATTTTACATTGGAATGCATCACATTGATGAGGAAATGTAAAAAATAATTGGGTCAGTGCACTTCCTTGAGGAGCGCTTGTAGTGATGTTCTGTAGATTAGATTAGATTAGATTAGATTAGATTACAGTGTGGAAACAGGCCCTTCAGCCCAACAAGTCCACACCGACCTGCCGAAGCGAAACCCACCCATACCCCTACATTTACCCCTTACCTAACACTACGGACAATTTAGCATGGCCAATTCACCTGACCCTGCACATCTTTGAATTGTGGGAGG
Organism: Chiloscyllium plagiosum; assembly: GCF_037043375.1. NCBI lineage: Eukaryota > Metazoa > Chordata > Chondrichthyes > Orectolobiformes > Hemiscylliidae > Chiloscyllium > Chiloscyllium plagiosum. The sequence continues at coordinate 123,356,841 of NW_028270142.1, read as the reverse complement.
AAACCGGAGCACCCGGAGGAAACCCACGCAGACACGGGGAGAATGTGCAAACTCCACACAGTCAGTCGCCTGAGGCGGGAATTGAACCCGGGTCTCTGGCGCTGTGAGGCAGCAGTGCTAACCACTGTGCCACCGTGCCGCCCATAATGTACTAAGATTATTGAAATTTTGCAGCTACATCTATCTTCTTCAGCGCTATATATGGTTCCAATCAATGGATGTTTTTATTTAATTCTATCTGGATGGATGTAAACAATAACAAAGGGAAGAACACACAGGTAGGAATAGTTTCCAGGCCCCCTAACAGAAGCCATAGAGCTGAACAAAGAACAGGTCAGAAGATGATGAGGGCATGTAACAAGTCAAAGGTGACTTTAATGTTCATATTGATTAGGAAAGTTAATTTGGCAAGTAAAAGTTCATACAGTACATTTAAGAGAGTTTCCTTCAAAAATATGTTATGGATCCAACAAGGGATCAGACTTAAAGATGCTGATACCACATGTCAAAATGAGGACTGAAGGAGCAAGGATGAGGCGGAGTAGCCAGGTAATTGCCTTATCTTCCATGCTGAGAATTGTTATCATATAGCTCCTGTCTAGTGGGTAATGGAATGGGAAATTGTGTAGAAGAGAGGCATGATTTGCCAATAATGAGATGCTAATGTATGCAAATAGGCCCAGTCTCACCTTTCAACATTTGGGTAGAAAGTGAGACTTCTTGCTCTCGACATTGAGAAGTTCCTCTCTGGCTATCACATGCAATTTTTTCCACAGTTTTCACCAGAGCCAACATCACTTAAAGTTTGGAAAAATTCTGACCATCGATGTATGAAGTTCAAGTGGAATCAGTTTTCCACACTGGCCATGTTTGAACAGTGCAAAACCAATTTCAGTATGTTGCTCCCTCCTCACATTCTTGTGCCTTTCTCAAATTATTTCTTGATCTGCTCCTCGCTTTAAAAGATCTCTATTCAACCCTCTCTGCAGCGAAATAATTTGATCTCGAATAGTTTCTGTGTGTGACAAATTTCTCTGAATGTCCTTCTTCACTCTCTGAGACATAAATATGTGTTCCTTTGAAATTGAAGAAGAGAGAAACTATTGCATTATGCACTAAAATACTAGACAAAGACATATTATTTCACCTGACAGCAGTGGGGATAGGGTGGGTGGTGTGTGTGAATCTGATATGTGACAGTTGCAAGCACAGGAAAATATGGCTTTCAATGACAAGTTTTCCATTTTGACATAGTTTTTAACTAGGGAAAAGGATTAATTTCCCAGCCCTTTCAATGAGGCAGTATATGTGTGGCATATATGGATTTTAGCAAGACTTTTCCCGTGGTAGACTCATTCAGAAAGTAAGGAGGCATGATATACAGGGAAATCTGGCTGTCTGGATATAGAATTGGCCGAGAGAAGACAGAGGGTGGTAGTAGATGGACAGTATTCAACCTGGAGTTCAGTGTCCAGTGATGTACCACAGGGATCTGTTCTGGGATCTCTGTTCTTAGTGATTTTTATAAATGACTTGGATGAGTAAGTGGAAGGGTAGGTTAGTACGTTTTCTGATTGTGGTGTAAAATTATGTCCCAATACATGTGTGAATCATAATGTAACACATGTATTGGGCCAAGCAGTGGAATGTGGTGAAACGGTTAAAAATTATGTCCCAATACATGTGTGAATCTAACCGGAATGGAGGTGTTGCTTAGTCCCGTGTGAATCTTATTACACACCTCCCCGTGTGAATCATCTTATCTGTATGTAACCAGAATGGAATGTGTTTTTTAGCCTTGCTCTGCTGTTCACATGAATGTTTATATCTGGAAAAGAGTATATCAACTGGAAGAGTCTCCAGTTCGGTGAGTCTGCTCCGGGGTTACGTTTAACCGCCGAGCGTGGGTTGTTGGCAACCGCTCTACGAGAACTGACGGCTCCCAGTTCCGGTAACATGTAGAGTGAGTATAAGCCAGACCCGTTGTATGAGACCTGGTTGTGGCGACGCTGCGGGGAATAAAATGCCCATATTCTAGCAGACTCGCCTCTTGGTCGTTTGTTCTGTGTCAGACTACTCTCCTACGAACCTGACCTTGAGAATTTTTTAAAAACATTTGGCGTAGTCGGCAGGATCAATCGCAATTGAGGAGAGAATTTGATACAGAACAATGTTTTGGAAAAAGACTAAGAAACCAGAAGAACAAACTGTGGAGGTCCCGACCGTCCCGGGATGGCATGGATGTGGGCATGTACGTGGCAGTTTGTTTGAGAGAGGATCCCAGTCCTGCCGAAGAACCCCTTGCCTGGGGTACAGCGGAGGATGTGGGCATGTCCAAAAAGGTGAAGCGGAGTTAACAGAATTGAATGGGATTGAACTGAACTGAACTGAGTGGAACTGAAGTGAATCAAATTGAACGGAACAAAATGGAACTGAGCTAAATTGAATTGAAATGGACGGAACTGAATTGAACACAATTGAATTGAACTGAACAGACCTGAACTGAGCTGAATTGAACTACACTGAATTGACTGAACTGAAATTAACTGAAACGAATTGAACTGAATTAATCATAATGTAACACGTGTATTGGGCCAAGCAGTGGAATGTGGTGAAACGGTTAAAAATTATGTCCCAATACATGTGTGAATCATAATGTAACACGTGTATTGGGCCAAGCAGTGGAATGTGGTGAAACGGTTAAAAATTATGTCCCAATACATGTGTGAATCTAACCGGAATGGAGGTGTTGCTTAGTCCCGTGTGAATCTTATTACACACCTCCCCGTGTGAATCTTCTTATCTGTATGTAACCAGAATGGAATGTGTTTTTTAGCCTTGCTCTGCTGTTCACATGAATGTTTATATCTGGAAAAGAGTATATCAGCTGGAAGAGTCTCCAGTTCGGTGAGTCTGCTCCGGGGTTACGTTTAACCGCCGAGCGTGGGTTGTTGGCAACCGCTCTACGAGAACTGACGGCTCCCAGTTCCGGTAACATGTAGAGTGAGTATAAGCCAGACCCGTTGTATGAGACCTGGTTGTGGCGACGCTGCGGGGAATAAAATGCCCATATTCTAGCAGACTCGCCTCTTGGTCGTTTGTTCTGTGTCAGACTACTCTCCTACGAACCTGACCTTGAGAATTTTTTAAAAACATTTGGCGTAGTCGAGCAGGGTCAATCGCAATTGAGGAGAGATTTTGATACAGAACAATGTTTTGGAAAAAGACTAAGAAACCAGAAGAACAAACTGTGGAGGTCCCGACCGTCCCGGGATGGCATGGATGTGGGCATGTACGTGGCAGTTTGTTTGAGAGAGGATCCCAGTCCTGCCGAAGAACCCCTTGCCTGGGGTACAGCGGAGGATGTGGGAATGTCCAAAAAGCTGAAGCGGAGTTAACAGAATTGAATGGGATTGAACTGAACTGAACTGAGTGGAACTGAAGTGAATCAAATTGAACGGAACAAAATGGAACTGAGCTAAATTGAATTGAAATGGACGGAACTGAATTGAACACAATTGAATTGAACTGAACAGACCTGAACTGAGCTGAATTGAACTACAATGAATTGACTGAACTGAAATTAACTGAAACGAATTGAACTGAATTAATCATAATGTAACACATGTATTGGGCCAAGCAGTGGAATGTGGTGTAAAATTATGTCCCAATACATGTGTGAATCATAATGTAACACATGTATTGGGCCAAGCAGTGGAATGTGGTGAAACGGTTAAAAATTATGTCCCAATACATGTGTGAATCTAACCGGAATGGAGGTGTTGCTTAGTCCCGTGTGAATCTTATTACACACCTCCCCGTGTGAATCTTCTTATCTGTATGTAACCAGAATGGAATGTGTTTTTTAGCCTTGCTCTGCTGTTCACATGAATGTTTATATCTGGAAAAGAGTATATCAGCTGGAAGAGTCTCCAGTTCGGTGAGTCTGCTCCGGGGTTACGTTTAACCGCCGAGCGTGGGTTGTTGGCAACCGCTCTACGAGAACTGACGGCTCCCAGTTCCGGTAACATGTAGAGTGAGTATAAGCCAGACCCGTTGTATGAGACCTGGTTGTGGCGACGCTGCGGGGAATAAAATGCCCATATTCTAGCAGACTCGCCTCTTGGTCGTTTGTTCTGTGTCAGACTACTCTCCTACGAACCTGACCTTGAGAATTTTTTTAAAACACTGATGACACAAAGGTTGTGCAGTTGTGGATATTGTGGAGGGCTGTTGTAAGTTGGAACAGGATATTGACAGGATGCAGAGCTGGGCTGAGAAGTGGCAGATGGAATTCAACCTGGAAAAGTGTCAAGTGAATTTGAATGCAAATTACAGGGTTAAAGGCAGGATTCTTGGCAGAGTGGAGGAACAGAGGGGTCCACATCCATAGATCCCTCAAGTTGCCACCCAAGTTGATAGGGTTGTTAAGAAAGCGTATGGTGTGTTGGCTTTCATTAACAGGGGAATTGAGTTTAAGAGCTGCGAGGTTCTGTAGAGCCCTGGTTAGACCACATTTGGAATATTGTGTTCAGTTCTGGTTGTTTCATGAGATGAAGGATGTGGAAACTTCAGAGAGTGTATAGAGGAGATTTACCAGGATGCTGCCTGAACTGGAGGGGATGCCTGATGAAGAAAAGTTGAGGAAGCTAGGGCTTTTCTCATTGGAGTAAAGAAGGATGGGAGGGGAATTGATAAAGGTGCACACGATGATGAGAGGCATAGGTACAGCAGATAACCAGAGACATTTTCCTAGGACAGAATTGACTATCATGAGGGAGCATAGTTTTAAGGTGATTGGAAGAAGGTTTGGGGTGTTGTCAGAGGTAGGTTCTTTACACAGAGAGTGGTGGGTGTGTGGAATGCACTGCCAGCGGTGGTTGTAGAGTCATATACATTCGGGACATTTGAGTGACTCTTGGATAGGCACTTGGATGATAGAAATATAAAGCGTATGTAGGTTAGTCTGTTCTTAGAGTAGGATGAAATGTCGGCCCAATATCGAGAGCCAAAGGACCTGTGCTGTGATAAATTGTTCAATGTTCTATATGCTAGTTGGTCTGAATGGTCGCCTGTATTGTAAAAATCTATGATTGTAGCCAACTTTCTGTGAAGTCATTTATGTAAATGTGGTTACTTGTACAAATGCTGCATTCACTTTAATCCTGATATAAATTATGATATTCTATAAAGCTATGGCTAATCTTTGGGATAGTTTAAATTGCTTTGTTAAAAATTAATGTTGGTGACAAATAGGTGTACTAGTCTTTTTGAACTCCCTGTTGGACCCAAGCCAATTTAATAGCTCAATAAACAAAAAAAACCTAAGTTTATATCATTATTAGTCTACTTATAGTCATTCTAATGTCAAATATGTACACCTTTCCACACTTACTCAGGGGAGAGACAGCTGGTTCCTTCATTATGATAGATAATTGGTGTATTGCCCTGCATTCAGCCTTGGGTTCTGATGTTCATCTCTGGAGGACATCAAGTCTATGCGTACAGTGATTAATTCCTTTAACTATTGTTCCTGAGGGGCAACAAATACTTCAAATCAGTCTGCTTGATATATCTGTTAAGAATTAAAAGCTCAAACTGTAAAAGAAATGAAAAAAGAGCAAAGTTAAGACTTCAGCCTAAAGCATTATCCATTGTTCATTTAAGATGGCTGTTAGTCAGCTATGGTTAACATTTTTTATATGAAAATATAGAAAGTGGTTATGCAACAGATTATTCAAAGAATTTTCTCAGGTTACAAAATTTCATATTGGTGTGAATCTATTTGAAATGTTAGGAATTCAGCTTCTCCCTGTCAGCACTGAATACTTCTCCGGACGTTTACAAAATCATCAAAAATGTTATAGTTTTGACTGCCTTTAAGCACTAATATATTGACCTGGCTCATTTATTTCTAATTTCCTCAATTATAACAGCACTAAGTGCAGTGGACACTCAGTGGCTGGTTTTACAAATCCTTGGGGACAGGGCTGCTAAGGGTGGAGGGGTGGTGGTCCTTTCTAGCGAATTCATGGGGAGAAATGTCAGAACACTTCCGCTATGCTGACCCTCCACTAAGATCTTTTAAAGCTATGGAACTGGAGTCTTTGCCCAATGTAAGAAGTGCCATTTCAGGGCTAATTTCAATATATGTTGGCACTTTACTCAAAGCAGAGTGCCAGTTCACCCCACCCCTCCACCTCCCTCAGCACTACCCTTCAGTCCAGGGAACACCACAGACCAGATGGACACAACCAACCCACAGCAACCCAGGAAGGTAGGCACAGTAGTTCAAAGAAGTGGCTGTCAACAGGGACAAGAGCGTTTGAGACCTAACCATATGCCACTAGTTTAAAATATGTACAAGTACACACACATACTCATTTCATCACAATAATTTGCATCTGTCTTTGCCAAAAAAAAAATATCTTGACCACCCAACCTAATTCAAAATTTCTCAGGTTGATCGGCAATGTGTGTTATGGATAAAGTCCCAGGATAGATGTAATCAAAAATACTGAGAGTGTGAGAGTGGAAATTATGGAGGCAGAGGTCATCATTTTTTCACTCTTCCTTAACTTTGGTGAAGTACCAGATGTCTAGAGGATTGCAAATGTTATGCCCTTGTGTTGTATGTGTTACAGAACCAACAAATATCAGGTAATCAAAAATAAAGAACTGTAGATTCTGGAAATCTGCAAAACCAAAACAGAAATGGCTGGAGAAACTCAGCAGGTTGAGCAGCATCTGTGGAGAGGGAAACAAAGATACTGTTTTGGGTCCACTGACACTTATTCAGAAATATCAGCTAATGGTTTGGTTAGAATGCTACCACCAATCGTCCTTTCTCTACTTGGTCTAAAAGCCTGTTTGATTAAAAATTGGCAGGCGATGAACCAGTGTGAGTTTAACAAGACAACATCTTTTTCTTAACAAGTTGAAAATCATTTTAAGATTGGATACAATTACATTGGCAAGTTAGACTTGATAATATGATAAGCGAGGCGTTTAAGAGGGATTTGTTCTGTCCTGTTTCTCTTGAGGAGGCATGATGTAAACCTGGTGCTACGGTGTCTGCTTCATGGAGAGCAGAGTAAATGGCTTTGGGTTTTCTTTTTAAATCAGACAAGGAATCATGAGTAGGTGAAGTCAGGCTGAGACAGAACAAGGGTTTTACTTTTGTTTTCAGTTGCTGAAGTGTGGGTTTTTGGAATTGAAACTGCTGGATAGAGGTCTCTCTTTGCTCCTGCAAAAAGCTTAAGCTTTGTGTCTGCTACTCAATTCATAGCATTAGTGTTCCTTCTCCTTGACTGGAGATAACAAGTGATGGAAATCTGTTTTGCAGAATTTGCCTTTGCCATGAGTGTGTTTACAGGATACTGCTATGTTGGAACAGTTCATGAGTAGTACCTAAAAAATATAGTATTTTATTAAATATATTTACAAAGTTAAAGCTATGTCAATTCTTCATTAAAGTGTGTTCGCTTAAAGTCTAGTAGTTTGACCAATTCCGTCATATTTGGAACAAAGAGCATCATACTTGTATTTAAATGAAGTGTTTTGAGGGGAATGGTCTGGTTTGTAACAAATTAGGGGCTCCTGTCAGGATCAAAATCACCAATTTCAGTTTGGGTATAGGATTGTTGGACTCAAGGACAGTGAATGGTGAATGTTCGCTTTTCAGGTGTTACAAAGGGGGTGCCTTGTGTAATAATGGATCTTTCAGTGGCTAAGGGTTTCCTTGGTGTGGAAGAAGACACTTGGGATGGTTTACAGAAGGTGAGTAAGACAAAGCTTTTGGAATTGGCAGGCAAGCTGGAGTTGGGGTTGCCTTTGTCTGTGAGGAAAGGGGAGATAATTGCAGCAATAGCTCAACTTTTACAATTAGCAGAAATACAATTGGGATAATTGGAAATGGCTGAAGTTCAGTTGAAAATAAAACAGCTTGAATATGAAAAGGAAATGAAACAGTTTGAGTTATGATTAAAAGATTTTAAAAAAGCCCTCGCAGACGAAAGGGATAAAGAGAAAGAAGAAAGTGAGAACTTCTGAACTTCAGAAGTTAGGACTGAAAAGTGGAAGTCAACTTAAAATGAAGGTTGAAACCATGGTGGAGAAGTAAAAAAAACTTAGGTGTTTTCACCGCAATAAATTAGGACACATGAAGTTACAGTGTTGGTAGTTTAAAAAAAGCACTGGGAAGTTGGCTGTGGGAAAACAGGATAAGCCAGTGGCTTTTGTTATAGTGGTAGAGGAAAGCCCAGGCAAAGCTAAAAAGCTGCAAAAGAATGTACAGCTTGGTCAGAGGTTGGTTGAGAACAAAGTGCCAGATCTCTTTAAATAATTTACCTGTGTGCATAAAGATATACTCATTGTACCAGGAGGAGTTGGTTAAGAAATTAAGATTTTAAGAGATACAGGAGAAAGTCAATCTTTGATGAGATGACAAGAAATAAAATTCAGAAGGAGTATTAACAGAAAAGTCTGTAATATGTCAAATTTATGATGAGAAGAATAGTGTTATTATGTAAGGTGAGGTTGGAGAGTCTAGTGAAAAGTAGTGAAGAGGTGGTCAGAATAATTTTTGTTTGTGTTTTAACAGTGGTGTAAGATTTAAGTGTGCTTTGCTTCAAGTCTTGTAGTCTAATCAATCAAATCATATCTGGAATGCAGTGCCTTACGCAGCCTTTAAATAAGATAAAAGATAGGGTCTAGACATCTTCTAGACACATTTTGGTCTGGTCCATAACAATAACTTAAAATATTAATAGACAAAGATTATGCATCTGCTACCATTGAAATTTTGAGCTAGACTTCTTTTAGAACCATAGAAATGTTACAGGACAGAAAGAGGCAATTCAGCCCATGTATCTGCACCAGTTGACTAAACTAGCACTCTGCAGCTAGTCCACAGCGTTTACAGGAAACAATGTTTCAAGGTACACATCCATGTTCCTTTGATGTGAGTTGTGGGTTATCACCACAATAACTAAACTGAGCAGTGAACTACCGGTACTAAATGTTTTTCATCATGCCCATTTAATCCTTGCACGAATAATCTCAAATTTATAATCTCTGGTAATTGAGATCTTTGCCAGAGGAAACAAAATATTTTCTGTAGACTGTATAAAAACAAACTCTCATTATTTTGTGCATCTTGATTTGTCACACCCCCAACCTCCTTTGTTCTAAGGAATACAATCCTAATCTATCCAATCTTTCTTCGCAACTACTATCTTGAATCCCATGAAACATTATTGTCTCCAGCCAAGGTTGTGTGACATTATCAGTTCGAACGGGTCTTAATTTAGTCGCCAACTTTAATCCTTTAAGAACCATTACTTTATGCAACTTTTCCACCAAACTATGTTTCCACATGATTAACATTCGTTAATTTAGATACATAATTACATTTACAATTAACATGACCACATCTCCCACAAAGTTTCTGGTTTGACAAATTCAGGCAATCATGAGGTAGCACAATAGTTCAAGAGCATATTCTCTTCAGACTTCAGAAAATTCAAGATAGTATTAGAGCATGGATAAAGAATTGGCTGACAAATTGATGACCAAGAGTTCACATAAGGGGAATGCTTTCAAGATGGCAACCTGTAACTAGTGGAGTTATATGGGGATTAATGCTGGGACACAATTATTTAAACATAAATTTGAATAACTTCAAGGGCAGTGAATGTACTATAGTCAAGTTTGCAGATGACAAAAAGTAGGTGGTAAGGCAAATTGTGAAGATCAGGCAAAGACTCTACAAACCGATAGAAACAGGTTATACAAGTCGGGAAAAACTTTTCAGATGAAATATAACATGAGAAAATGTAAGATTATGCAATTTGGCAAGACAAATATAGGATCAAATGGAGAAAAAAATCCTGAATGTTGCAGCACACAGGGATTTTAGATTACATTTATGATTTATTAGATTTATTTAATACTGTTACTTGTAACTAGCTGCACTAAAAAGTACCATCTTGTATTACAGAATATATCACTGAATAAATTGTGCAAATGTTAAAATACTGAATAAACTAAAAGTAAATTGATTGACAAAAACTGAACCAGCTTCAAAAGTTCAGCTTTCCCTCTCTGTAGACTTCACCCTCTCTGGTCCTCCAGTCGCTGCTGTCCAACATTGTCTCAAGGGTGCCAGCAATGTGTTCCTTTTCTGCCATCACTGACACCATCGCTTCTGTATCTGCCATCTCCGGGCTGGTGAAGGCCATTCTGCCTGGGTCCCACATCTCCTCCGACGCTGGACGTTGACTGACAAGTCCCTCTTCCAGCTCGACTGATGGGGTCCTGGGGTTCATCTTCTGATGTCGCCACGCGAGATGAAGTGGGGTTGGATTTATGCAGGGCCCCTGCCTTCTGCAGGCAGAGGTCCCAAAGCAAACAAATCCAAAATGAAGTGACCGAGGTTGAACAGATTGAGTTTGTACTCATTGAAGTTTAGAAGAATGAGAAATGAGTGGGAAGTTCTTCTGTCCAAGGGTAGTGAATCTGCAAAAAAATTGTTGAGGCTTGGCCATTAAATGTATTTAGAACTGACACAGACAGGTTTTTAATCATTAAGGGAATCAAAGGTTACATGGGAAAATGCAGGAAAATAGAGTGAAGGTTATTGGATTGGCCGCAACTTCAATGAAATGGCAGAACAGCCTCAATGGAGTGTCCTTAAGGCTTCTGCTTCTATAACCTACACCTGTTTCTATATCTTAAAGTCATAGAGTTATACAGCACAGAAATAGACCCTTTGGTCCATACTGACCATAATCCCAAATTAAACTCATCCCACCTGCCTGCATTGGGTCCCTGTCCCTCCAAACATTTTTTATTCCTGTACTTATTTAAATGTCTTTTAAATATTATAAATGTACCCACGTCCATCACTTCCTCTGGAAGCTCATTCCACACTCAAACCAGTCTCGATGAAAAAAAAACTGCTCCTGTCTTTTTAAAATCTTTCTCCTCTCACCTTAAAAATATGACCCCAGTTTTGAAATTTCCTCCCTAAGGATAAGAGACTACTATTCACTTTATTTATTTGAGACTTTATAAAGCTCTGGTTAGGCCCCATTTGAAGTACAGTGTCCAGTTTTGGTCCCCACACCTCAGGAAGGACATACTTGCACTGGACCGTGTCCAGCGGAGATTCACACGGATGATCCCTGGAATGGTAGGTCTAACATACGAGGAACAGCTGAGGATCCTGGGATTGTATTCATTGGAGTTTAGAAGATTAAGGGGAGATCTAATAGAAACTTACAAGATAATACATGGCTTGGAAAGGGTGGACGCTAGGAAATTGTTTCCGTTAGGCGAGGAGACTAGGACCCGTGGACACAGCCTTAGAATTAGAGGGGGTAAATTCAGAACAGAAATGTGGAGACATTTCTTCAGCCAGAGAGTGGTGGGCCTGTGGAATTCATTGCCACAGAGTGCAGTGGAGGCCGGGACACTAAATGTCTTCAAGGCAGAGATTGATAAATTCTTGATGTCACAAGGAATTAAGGGCAACGGGGAGAATGCGGGTAAGTGTAGTTGAAATGCTCATCAGCCATAATTGAATGGCGGAGTAGACTCGATGGGCCATATGGCCTTACTTCCACCCCTATGTCTTATGGTCTTATACCCCTCATGATTTTATAAACCTCTAGAAGGTCACCCCAAGTGTCCTAGTCTCCAGTGCAACATTTCCCAGCCTATCCGGCCTCTCATGGCCCTATGCTAGGTTTTGATAGCTTTAGGATAGTGAAGAAGGCATTTGGTATGCTTTCCTTTATTGGTCAGAGTATTGAGTACAGGAGTTGGGAGGTCATGTTGCGGCTGTACAGGACATTGGTTAGGCCACTGTTGGAATATTGCATGCAATTCTGGTCTCCTTCCTATCGGAAAGATATTGTGAAACTTGAAAGGGTTCAGAAAAGATTTACAAGGATGTTGCCAGGGTTGGAGGATTTGAGCTACAGGGAGAGGTTGAACAGGCTGGGGCTGTTTTCCCTGGAGCGTCGGAGGCTGAGGGGTGACCTTATAGAGGTTTACAAAATTATGAGGAGCATGGATAGGATAAATTGACAAAGTCTTTTCCCTGGGGTCGGGGAGTCCAGAACTAGAGGGCGTAGGTTTACAGTGAGAGGGGAAAGATATAAAAGAGTCCAAAGGGGCAACTTTTTCACTCAGAGGGTGGTACGTGTATGGAATGAGCTGCCAGAGGATGTGGTGGAGGCTGATACAATTGCAACATTTAAGAGACATTTGGATGGGTATATGAATAGGAAGTGTTTGGAGGGATATGGGCCGGGTGCTGACAAGTGGGACTAGATTGGGTTGGGATATCTGGTTGGCATGGACGGGTTGGACCGAAGGGTCTGTTTCCATGCTGTACATGTCTATGACTCAATGACTCTATAACTGCTATTCAGACTGTTTCTCCATTGGAAAATCTTTTGCTTTTTTGAAAGATTCTTTGTGGAGGATCTTGTTTCCTCGAAACAAAATAGCAGATCTTTGACCCATTCTGGAGAATCCTTAATCCACAGAATTTTATTGCAGAGGAACTCTTTCTTGCTAATTCAGGTAGTTATCCTAAAGTAATACTTTGGACTTTTAATCTTATAAATATCGATCACAGAAGATGATTACTCTATTGAAATGAGTTTTTGTTTTGCATCCTGGATATCTAAGCCTGGTAACATTTTCTTAACTATATCCTGAAGCTGTTAGTACTGGCATAGCTTCCATGGAGTCATATAGCTCATCTTCACTGCTTTGCAAGCAAATCTTCACTCTGAATCTGATGATACATCTGTGTGATGAGATAACGCAAGTTCAAGAACAACATTTCAACCCTTCATCTTCCAAATAAGAGTTATTTGAAGAAGTTACAGCAGTAATGCTACTCTCCAATCCACTGGAACTACTCAGAGTGTATAGAATCTTGAAAGATGACCATCAATACATCAACTATTTCTAGTGTCACTTCCTTAAATACTCCAGAATGTACACTATTGAGCCTTAAGTATTTATTAACCTTTAAATCCATCAATTTCCCTACTAATGCTGATTTCCTTCAGTTCCTCCCTCTCACTAGACTCTGTGTTGTCAATATTTTTGGGATATCATTTGTATGCACTGAAAAGGGCAGTTTGCAACACTCCATGCATGTTTCTTGTTCCTCTTTTGTGCCTTTCAACTGAAATATTAAACCAATCCCAAATTGATGTAATGCCCCAATATGGCAATATTATGCAGAAAAGTGTGAGTTTGTACACAATATCTTGATTTATACCAAGATTTCAACCAAATTTGCCATCTGGTTATTACCACATTGATACTTTGAATACCTTTTTATTTATGAAGAAGTTTCACACATTTCCAAGACTGCGACAGGACTTGGCTTTGAGATGTCCTGAAAAGTCTAACAATAATGCAAATGTTTCTTCTGGGGTGGGGGAGTGGGGGTGTGGCGGTGATAAATTTCAGTATCTGGTCATGCTTGATAGCATCAAAGTGTAAAAGCAAAGGCAATGAATAATCCTGCATACCTGATACAACATGAAATTTTAAAAAAACTGACAAATGTAGTGGTTTCAGAATGTAAACAATTGCAATTCCCCCCAAGATAAGTTGTTTGAGCTTCCAGTAAATAGCAATTCTGCACAATAACAGAGAAAATATCTTGCTCTAGTTGTAAAAAAGTCAAAGTTCTGCCTGTTGCTATGACAGCTTCTGGATTACCTTATAGGGACTTCAGGAACGCATGAGTAATGGTCTCAAGCATATGTTATGTCCACAATTTACCTTCCTGCTGCTTCAGAAATAGATTTGCATGAAAAGGGACGGAATATAAATAAATATTTATACTACAGTCACTTGCATATGAAAAATGTTTGTTTTTGGTATGTGGAAGAGAAAAAATATATATTGGTAAACAGAAAATCTCACACTTTCCTTCTACAGTGTCAATGTCTAGTTGTGCACAGCACACTCACTGTGTGATAGCCCATTTAATTTGCAGAGATGCATCCTATGTCACAACCTATCACTGAAACATTGTCAAAATAGCTATCTTCAAAAGAGGGAAAGGTATGAAATCAGCAAAATGTAATTGCTATTGATTACATATTGAAATTGCTTATTGCCCTGCTAATGTTATATATCTGATAATCAATTGGTCCTTCGGGATTGATTAACTGAGTAGGTTAGTTTGTTTGATGTAATAAACCATATTTTAAATTAGGAAGCCACCATTAAAGGAAACAAACTGATTTCAGTGGCATGTATGTTACACACCAACTAGCAGGCAATGTCACTTTGTTACATATATACAGTACAAGTAGTGTTTCAAAGAGAACCCTTTTAAAGGCAAGGTTTATTATAAACATTCCCTTCATTCCCGAAAAAGCTGTTTAACTATGTACAATAGTGAGCATCTGACTTTTTATATCAGCTATAATTGCTGATGTATTCACATTTAGTGACAGTGACTTTCTCTGGAGGAGCCATTGATCACCATTGTCATCAGTGATATTGTCTGTCATTCCTATTTGTGTTGTCAAGCTTTTCTTTCAGGAATGCAGTTCCTGTTCCAGAATTTCGTATCCTGATGCACTGCAGCCACATTTTGTTCCTTAACAGCCACTAACCTGATCTCATTCCTCATGCTACTTCAAGTAATTCAAAGCTCCTTGGCACTTACTGTCTTAAGAATGTTCAAGGAAGCTGAGGCCCTATCTGTGGAACGTCCTCACAGTGCTACCTCTGTCCTCAACTCCTCTGTTGCTGTCTTCTCAATGTGATGCGTTCTCCTTTTGCAGACTTCTCAGTTGTTCAACTCTCTCATGGACACATACCAATCCAGTCACTTCATAATAGCACCTCTGTGCAGGATGATGATTTTCATCATAGGTCTGCTTGAAAACATCCATGCAATCCACATCCTGCAGTTGTCTGTTTTAAAAAGATACCAAGTTACCCTAAAAACTCTATGCTCACATGAAATATCTGCAAAATGTTTACCAGAGGGGACGAACAAAGCAACTATAAGCATTGAGCTTTTATTGACATTGGACAAGCTGAACTTCAAACACCCCCATGAAGTGTGAGGCAATCTTTCCTTCTTTCCGATTAGATTAGATTACTTACAGTGAGGAAACAGGCCCTTCGGCCCAACAAGTCCACACCGACCCGCCAAAGCACCCACCCAGACCCATTCCCCTACATTTACCCCTGCACCTAACACTACGGGCAATTTAGCATGGCCAATTCACCTGACCTGCATATTTTTGGACTGTGGGAGGAAACCGGAGCACCCGGAGGAAACCCACGCAGACACAGGGAGAATGTGCAAACTCCACGCAGTCAGTCGCCTGAGGCGGGAATTGAACCCGGGTCTCTGGCGCTGTGAGGCAGCAGTGCTAACCACTTCTGCCTCACACTATCCAAAGCTCTGGAAGCTTTGGATAGTGTGAGGCACACTATCACTGGCACACTATCCAAAGCTCTGGAAGCTTAATTAAAGATGTTTAATTTGGATAACTACTTAAATCAATTCAAAATGATTCAACGTCTTCCTTAAAATCTAAAAGTGAAGGTTCGTTTATGGTTGCACTCAAGTCTCACACAATGTTTTGTTTTGGGCTGACCCCAAGCAATTTATTTTGGAGGGATTTACTTTAAAAATGTCACGCCATTAATTTGATCTGCAACCATTAACATTAAAAGTATTACGGGTTCCCTCCAATGTATTAATGGTGTAGGCAGATGCCATTAGAGGGTTTTGAAACAATTCCTAGTCAAACCAAACATGTTCATTGGCTATTGTTCCCAAAGTCAAATAATGTGAGATTTGAGTAGATGTTCACAATGATTCAAGATTAACGTTAAACAATATTTTTTATACATAAGACATCTGAATGCAGAATTTGTAAGCTCTTTGCATTGCAAGCTTTGCTACGTTTTCATAAAGTACTGTGATAAATACTAGCTCCTGCCACTATACAGCACTGTTTAAAAGGTTAATTAGCATTAGATAATTAATTCTGAAAGGACTGTACCCTTTGGGAAAAAACTGCTTAACATTATGATGTTAGATTTAGAAGTAAATATTTGAATCTCAAATAACTTACACCTAATTATAAAAAGCTGATAACTCAATGTGGCATATTTTACAGGCTGGAATAATCAAAGTTAAGACATGGTATTAATAAAAGAGTTCAAACAGTTAACTGATTACGAATGTTAATCATTGCATAGTCATGAGTTAATTGATTTTCATGATATGTCTGTTTTGAAACTCAGTGATTTATTACCTCTCACAGATTTAATTTAACTTTCACTTTATATTTTCATTGAAATCTTTTTTTTTGAACCATGTTCTCTCAGAAAGCTATCAATTGTTATTGGGCTTTCATCCTGATGATGCCCAAAATACCTGGCATCACAGAATTGTATGACAAGGGAAGGAGATACAGTAAAGAGGGAAGATTATTATTAACCCCTCCTACGTACCAGCCATTTGCAAGTGATCTAAACTTCTCCACTTTCCCCCCACAGCTCTGCAATTTTCTCAATTTCAACTATATATCTAACTCTCATTTAAATGCTGCCATTGAATCTGCTTTCACCACTCCTCCAGGCAATACATTCCAGATGATAACAACTCACTGCATTATTTAATTTCTCCTTCGATCACTTCTAGCTGTTTTGTGAATTACTATCCCAGTACTACTGACCTGATATTACACGGGGATTTCCTAGTTACCAGCTGAAAGCCTTGTGAGTCACTGACAAACCCCTTCCGCTACATTAACATAGGTAGAATGTAATACAATATTTATGAGGAAGGAGTTCCATTGTTTGTCAGCTGACCATCAGGAAAACCCAGCACATCTTCAGTACTCTGGATTTTGCCTTCTGTACACATGCTTCATAAATACAGGCTGTATTGTCACCAGCGAGAGGTCAGGAAGTAACTTCTTCTTGCCAGCCTGTCCCACCTATCTCAATGGCCCCCTCTCCTGGTTAGGTGACAATTTTGCATTTAACTAAGGTCTACAAAGTGAGTCTATCTCTACTCAACCAGGTGTTCAAACAGTGATGCTGAAGCATACTTCAAATAGGTTTGCATTATAACCAAAATAATCCATTTCTCCCTCAACATTAACAAAATGAAAGACCTGGTCATTGACTTCAGGAAGTAAGGTGGAGGGCGCACTCCTATCTACATCAACATTACTGAGCTGGAGATGGTCAAAACTGTGGGAGTGACAATCACCAACAACCTTTTCTGGTCCACCCATGTTGATGCTACAGTCAAGAAAGCATAACAAGGCCTCTCCTTCCTCAGGTGACTAAGGAAATCCAGCAGGTCTGTAAAGACTCTAACCAATTTTTATAGGTGCACCATGGAAAGCATTCTATCCAGATGTATCCTGGCTTCGTATGGCAACTGCTCTGCCTAGGACCACAAGAAACTACAAAGAATTGTGAACACAGCCCAGTCCATCACACAGCCAACCATCCATCCATTGAATCAATCTATACTTCTTGCTGCCTTGGGAAAGCAGCCAACATAATTAAAGACCTTGGTCACCCCGGTTATACTCTCTTCCATCAGGAAGAAGGTACAAAAGCTTAAACATATGTACCAACAGATTTAAGAACAGCTTTTTCCCTGCTGTTATTAGACTTCTGAATAGACCTCTCAAATTTTAAATTAAATGTTGATTTCACTCTTTGTGCACCTTCTGTGCAATTATAACACTGTTTTCTTCGTCCTGTTGTATTACCTTAATATACTTTGTGCGGTATGATCTATATGTACTGCTTGCAAAACAAAACTTTTCACAGTACCAGCATGTGAAAACAATAAAACATCAAATCAAAAACATGAATGTAACTATACAATTTCTTTCCCTGCTGTTCTACCATCAAACTCTTCCTTCACTACCCTCTCCATGTATCTGAATTTAATTTTCATTTGTGGAATATGGGTGTGTTTGGCAAGACCAGAATTTATTACTGATTCTTTATTGTTTTTAATTGGTGCTGGTGAGTTTATTTATGTTACTGCTAGTTCACATGGTGAAACTGCTCTAGGTTCAAAGAATTTGGCATATGAAGAAAAATAAATACATTTATAGAGAACCTTTTATGATCTTGACACATTTCAAAATTCCTCACAGCCAAATTAGTACTTTTGAAGCATTGTTACTCGTGTAACATAGGAAACAAGGCAATCACCGATGCACAATTTTTAAAAAATGCTATAAACAGCAATAGCTAACTGTTTAATAGGCTTGGTTCAGGAACAAACAAACTGACCAGAATATTGGGGAGAACTGTTTTTAATCAATGGAGTTCATGGGATTGTTTAAAACACAGGCAGTCCCTTAGTTTAATATATCAGCTGCAAGACAGCACATTTCCACAAAATGCTCCTGCACAAAAATAGGTCATTCAATCCAACTGGTCTTGGCTGGAGCTTATTTTCCACATGAGACTCCTTCCAACTTCTTCATTTCATATATTCAGTATATTTTTCAATTATTTTATCCTTTAAGTACTTAAGTAATGTCTCTTAAATCGACCAATGTTATTCGCAACATCTACTCCTTGTATTACTAAAGCCCACATTCTAACTATATCTCCTGAATCTTCTAAAAGATTTATTGATGATGACCTTATAACTTTGGTGTCAAGCAGCTAAGCAACGGACTTTGCAACTCAATGAATCATAACTTCTTGTCACTTCTCTTGGAGACAAGTGGCTGGATCTTTCTTCCATGGAGACGATGCCATTGTCAAGATGAAATGTAGGTCATGAACCTCATATTGGGACCTTGAAGGAGATTTTAGAGGAGGCAACCAACTCAAAAGATGTTTTCAGGATCCATGCAAAATGAACAGTAGCCAGTCGTCTCCACAGTCATGGAAGGTCATCAAAGCAATCAAGGATCTAGGTGGCTGGTGGTGTCATTGGAGAGTTGAATGCTGTCAATGAAGGTAGGAGAATTAAAATGTACCCTCAAGAGGAAAGTACCATCTGTAGACTTCAGAGAATTTCAATATACAAACTACTCATAACTCTGTGTGTGTGTTTGTGTGTATGTGTGCGTGTGTGTGTGTGTGTGGTTGTGTTCCCTTCACAATGTTCTCTGGTTCCAAAGACCAAGCAAGATCCAAGAACAAAACACAGTTGACTAACAAGATGACACAGAATTGCAACACAGGCAACAAGGCAAGTGCAAAGAAGGTGCACAAATACAAATAAGTCAATGAGGTTCAAAGCCAACCAAGTGAAAGGCAAAATTTTGAAGATGCCAAAACTTTCTATATTGTTACCCTCACATGACATGGAGATGATATAAGATGATTAGAAATTTTTACAACCATTGATATCATAAGTACAGAAAAGGCAGGGAATATATAAGAAAAGCTAAAAGTCAATATTGGAACTAGCAATAAACATATTTATACTGGGTATCCTGAAAGATATATACCTCAACAAGTAGGCACTGCATGGTACAGCCAATGAGAGCCAGTCTGTCAGCATTTAATGGTTCACCAAATTGGTGCATTGAGAGAATCACACGGCAGTACCAATATACAGCCTCATATAGGCATTCCAAAATCAGATTCCTAGCAGATACCAATGCCAGTATGAATAAATCCCGAGATGTTCACAGTCCATTAAATTCAAACCGCATCTGCTGTAGCAAGACAGAACCACACATGATATAATCGAATCAGACAACATTTTCAAGGGCATGACTTTGAAATACGATCAAAACCAGGTATGTAAACATATCTGGCACACAGAGTAAATCATCCAACCTATACAAATACCAACATATCCCTTTAGATCTACATGTAATTCTCAGGGCTATGAAGTTGATGATGATTTCATCTGTTGATCTGTTAAACTTTAGCCAGAACAAATGCGAACAATTGAAATTGGCAACTGTCAAATGGCAGTGATCAAAAGCAAGAGTTGTAAAATGTCATTATCCAGGAGTGGCCTGACAGTAATAAAGAAGTAATTGAGAGGACTCATTTATTTCGGTCATATAAAGACAAAACTGATATTTCATAACAAACACAGAAAACGCTGAAAAAATCTCAGCAGGTCTGACAGCATCTGTAGAGAGGAAAGCTGAGTTAACATTTCGAGTCCAGTATGACTCTTCTTAAGAAGTTTTGAAATTTTTTTAATGTTTGACAGAGGTGAAGGATAAGCAAGGGAGGAGATGGTGTCGAGGTACTGTGTAAAATAAAATGGCATTGCTAATGGAAGTGAATTAAACAAAGATCAAAAATGGGCTTAAATTGATATGTGAAACAGAGACAAAGGATTTCATCTACTAAGAGCAAAATAAACAAGACACAAATGAAACAAGTTTATGTGTGGGTGGAGAATATAAGTTAAATTAGTTTCTGAAGTTATGGAATTTGATATTGAGACTAGAGGCTATAAAATGCTTAAGTGGCAAATGAGATGTTTTTCCATGAGCTTGCATTGTGCTTTGTTGGAACATTGCAACGAGCCCAAGGCAGAAATGTTAACATGAGAGCAAGGTAGTTTATTGAAATGGCAAGAAACTGGAAGGTGCAACACAGTCCTACAGACAGAAAGGATGTTTTCTGCAGAGTGGCCAGCCAGTCTGGCTTGGTCTTGCCAAAGTAGAGGAGACCACATTGTGAATAGTGAATTTGCAGGGGATCAGATTTAAAGAATGCGGAGAAGTTGAGAGAAAAGAATGGAATCTTTGAGGGACGCAAAGTGGAGGTTAAGTTGATTCAACTTTGGGAGTTGGTTGGTTTGTATTAGTGGAGAGACTATCCTCAGAAAAGGAAATGGGAAAGTCAAGGAAAGGAAAGGACATGACAGTAATGTACTGGGTGAAGATGAGAAAACCATGCAAACTGAAAGCAAACTTGATAATTATTCCAAATTCTAGATGAGAGCAAATGCGCTGTGCCAAAGAAAGAGTTGTGGATGGGGTTCCAAGCAAGACTTAACAAGGAGTGTTCCACATAACCCATATAGCCGTACTTTTGACTTTGGAGAAAATGAGATGAGTTAAAGTGAAAAGAAGCTCAGCCAGGCGAAGAAGGTTGGTGGTGGATGGAGATGGTGCAGGCCACCTTTCAAGGAAGAAGTAGAGAGCCTCCAAATGATGGCAGAAGGGTTTGTAAAGGGATTGCACATCCCCGGTGAACAGGAGCCAGCTGGAGCCAGAAAAGCGGAATTGTGAAAGAATATGAATATAAATGGGGAGAAAGTGAAAAGTGGAAAAATTAGAATCAACGCTAGAAGAAGTAATTTTAGTGAGACAGGAACAAGTTGAAAGGATGGTGCTGCTAGTGGACTCCTGTTTGTTGATTTGGGGAGAGGGTTGAAGTGAGCTATGTGAGATTGGGTGGGCGGAGCAATGGAGTGGGAAGCTGAGGAGAAGAGCTATCCAGAGGAGATGAGGTCCATTGCAGACCTAGAAACTACAGCCTGGTGTCAATAGTGGGTTCATGATTCAGGGGCAAGAGGAGGAAAGTGTCTGAGAGTTGACACTCAGGATCAGTCAAGTAAAGGTCAGCACACTTGACAACTGCACCACCCTTATTCCCAGTTTTGATAACAAGGCCAATGTTGGACCTGAGGGAACATGATGCAGCAACTTTGGGGGGAGGCATGTGAGAGGAAAGGGTAGGAAGCAGAGAAACAAAGCTGGCCAATGTCATATCAGTAGTCCTCGAAGAAAAGATCAAGTGCAGGTAAAAGGCCAGAGGGAAGGGGCACCAGTAGGTGGAAAGCATTTAAGATAGGACGAAGGGTCTGTGCAGCAAGGAGAAGATGCCTGTCCAAAGAAGTTGGCACAGAGGCAAGGACAGTAGAAGAAGAGTTCAACTTCATGTCACACGAAATTTATTGAGATGGGAGTGTAAAGGAGATGAGATAAGTTCTTTGCTGAGTATAGATCATTTAGCATTCAAGAGGGGAAGGTCAGAGAGTATTGTGAATAAATGCCAAAAGTGGAATTAGATGAAGGGATGGAGTTAGAGGGAAGGGGAAGGGAAGAAGAGCACAGAGGGATGTTGGTATCCTTAATTTATGTCAGAAGATATGATATTTCACAATATTAATTTCAAAAGCAAGCAATTCTTACTGCTAAATGCATTATTCCAAGATATCATATTTATGCTCTACCAGTGCCAAATGGATACTGCATATATGAGACAACTAATATATGAATGTGTATATTGGTTAGGGATTAATCAGGATATTCCCAATCACTTTTAAATGCATGTGAGACAAACCAAACAAATGAATCCAGCAGCAGAGGGAGCCTTTACATCTGCACAGTGTTTCTTGCATTCCTTGTAGAAAAGTAACAACATACCTAGTTTTAGCGCATGGCAACATTTATGTCTTTGTTTACTTCACAAATTCACTATTTTTGATGACTCAGCAACACAGTGGGTTGATATGAGGAGCTCTATTTTCTGTTCTGGATCAGATAGTGTCTGACAATGGACCACGGTACACTAGAAAGCAGTTTCAAGACCCTAAATAGAAACTGACCATTTGCTACCGCACTATTCATACTCAGTCTAGCAGAACATATGGTAGGTACTATCAAATCAATTATCATTAAGTGTCGAGTGACACAGCTGCAAATTTTTGCAACTTCAGTAGAGAAGGGAATACCATTCCCATCATCTCCACGTAATAAAAACAGTTGCAATAATTGTCTATTTACCTGTTCTAGGATCCTGGGTCCAACTTGTGGCTTTTGCAACCTGCCTCTGTTGCAGCATTGGGATCATCATTTTGAATGTTAATAGCTGTATGTCCTTTCCCTTCTTGTTTCAAATTAGTTTCAACTTCCCTGGAAATCCTCATTTCTAATCTCATTTTTAGTCTGCAGCTTTCCTGTCGAAGAAAGCTCAGGTTTCCTTTTCTGCTCAGCTCTGTATTAAAAAAAAATAAGGTGACAACACACAGGTCCTATCACACCATATTACTGTAAAGAACAATCAGACTGACAGATAATTTACTGTTTTGGAGTAGGTTAAGCCTAAACCAAGTAAGGAAGTGCTTCTTACAGGCTATATCTTTCTGGTTTTCTGCATTCATTTTACTTGCAAATAAATTGGACAGTTGGCGTTAGTTTGATGGAACTGTCAGAAAGCTAATTATTGTCTTTCAAAAATATCTAGGTGAACATGGTGGTAATCAAATAATTTCCCGTGTACAATATTTCTAAACAGATGATTATCCTATTCACAAGGGTTGAGCATGCAAGTGGTCTGGAAACTGCTTCCAGCGAATATCAGTTCAAAATGCTTTAAATTAACCTGAGTTGTAACAAATGCATTGTAGGAACATATGAAACAATGATTTTCTTTATACACTATTTGTGAGACATCAAGTTAAATTAAGGATCCTATATATCAGTGCAAGTTGTTTTGAAAGCATTGTTATATTATTGAACATATTCAGATATAGAACATATTGTTTTTAATGAGAATATCCTTTTAGTTTTGCAACAAATAATAATGTTGAGGTATTGAGGCAACTTCCCAAAACAAAAAGACCAAAAATGACTGAAACGATTCTAAATTTGCACTTCAACTCATAGGGCAGGATTTTGCTCTGATTTTGGTGGTATTGCCTCCCACTTGGAGAGCAGGCGAGAAACCTGTGAGGCTTCTGTTCAGGAAGCCTTGTTAATCCACAAGTCTTTCAAGCATTGGACTGGCCAGTTGAGTGCCATTCCTGGAAGCAAAATCTCAGCAGTGGAGGTCCTGCCTAACAATGTCTGCTGGCCAATGACTGGACACAGAAGGACACCAGACACCAGAGTGCCAGTATCTCAGGGGATCCAGACTATAAGTCGAAAATTTTGTTGGGGTTTGAAGGGTGGAGGTCTTGAAGGGAGGGGATGGCTCTCAGTTGTCCTGTTCACTTTCACAGTGTCTAATAATATTGCTTGTCATTGTTCTATATTCTAACAAATACAGAACCAATCTACTCACCCTGTCCTCATACGAAAGTCCTTCTATAAGCAATATCAGTCTAGTGAACTTGCTCTGGACTGCCTCCAATGCCAGTGTATCTTTCCTTGGATGAAGTACCTGACACTGTTCATAGTGTTCCAGCTATGGCCTGACTAATGCCTTACACATTTTTTTGCAAAATCTCCTAACGTTTATACTGCATTCTCTTACAATTGAATTCTATTTGCTTTCCTACTACCTATTACATTTGGATGCTAGCTTCTCTGATTCATAAATGAAGACATCCAAATTTCTCTGTTCTGAAGATTTTCATAGTCTTTCTCCATTTAAACAATATTCAGCCTTTCTATTCTTCCTGACAAACTTCATCACTTCACATTTCCTCACATTTTTTTGCCTACTCACTTAACCAATACATCTCTCCAGATCATTTCTGTCATCCTCACCACTTTCCATTATGTTTGTGTCATCTGCAAACGTAACATTGTACATAATTCTTTTCATCCAAATCATTAATACGTTTTGTAAATAAATGTGGCCGAGTAGTGATCCCTATTGCACAACACTGGCTCCTGGTCGCCATCCTGAAAATGCTAGACTCATCTCCCCTAACTTATCCCAACTTGCTATCTTCTATTAGGCAGCCAATCTCCATTTGATGTTTCCCCATTATCTGTTCAGCGAGTTATCTTCTTAAATAATTCTAGCAAATTTTTCAAGCATGATTTGCTCTTTATGAAGCCATTCTGACATATTATGTATTTCTAAATGTTTTGCTATGAAATCCTTTGTAAAAGATTCAAATATTTTCTCAATAGCAGAACTTAAGCTAACTGACCTAATTTGGCCTTATTTTTGTGTCCCACTCTTTTGAAATAAAGTTGTTACATTGCCATTTCAAATCCTCTGGGACTTTTTCTGAACTTAAGGATTCTTGGGAGATTACTACCAGTACAACCATTATCTCTGCAGTTATTTCCTTATTGGTTTTTAGTCTTTAGCCGCATTATTTTCACAAGCACTCTTTTACCAGTGATTGTGATTGTACCTGTTGTGATTGTACTGTTGTATGCATTTCTTCACCACCTTTTCCCTCTTGAATATATAGTATTATTTGGAATGTTGTTAGAGTCTTCTACTGTAAAATCTGATGCAAAGCATTTATTCAACTTTGCTGATATTTCCTGGACCCTCATTATTATTTCCTCAGTCTCATTCTTTAAGTTGTCCTAGATTCACTTTAGTTTCTCTCTTCCTTTTTACACATCCAAGGAAGCTCTTGCTGTCTGTGTTTTTTAAAATTTTCCCAATCCTCTGGCAAACCCTTAGTTTTTGTCACATTTTATATATATATATATATATATATATATATAAATCTGATGATATCCTTAACTGCCCTGGTTAACCAGAGTCCAATTATCACCTTCCTAGAATCCTTCTACCTCATCAGATTACATTTTGCTGTAAACTATGAACTGCTTTTGGAAATGTCAGCTATTGTTCCTCCTCTGTCTTTATGTTAAACTCATTCCCCAGTCTACTCCAACCTGCCCTGCGCTCATTCCTTTGTAATTACCCAAAAAGTTGGGTTCCCCATGGGAGACTGGTTAGCAAGGTTAGATCTCATGGAATACAGGGAGAACCAGCCATTTGGACACAGAACTGGCTCAAAGGTAGAACATGGAGGGTGGTGGTGGAGGATTTTCAGACTGGAAGCCTGTGACCAATGGAGAGCCACAAGGATCAGTGCTGGCTCCACTACTTTTTGTCTTTTGTATAAATGATTTGGATATGAACATAGGAGGTATAGTTAGTAATTTTGCAGATGACACCAAAGTTGGTGGTGTAGCGGACAGTGAAGAAGGTTAGCTCAGATTACAACAGGATCTTGATCAAATTGGCCAATGAGCTGAGGAGTGGCATATGGAGTTTAATTTAGATAAATGTGAGGTGCTGCATTTTGTGAAATCAAATCTTAGCAGGATTTATACACTTAATGGTAAGGTCCTAGACAGTGTTGCTGAACAAAGAGATCTTGAAGTGCAAGTTCATAGCTCCTTGAAAGTAGAATCGCAGGTAGATAGGTTCGTGAAGAAGGTGTTTGGTATGCTTTCCTTTATTGGTCAGAGTATTGAGTACAGGAGTTGGGAGGTCATGCTGTGGCTGTACAGGATGTTGGTTTGGCTACTTTTGGAATATTGCATGCAATTCTGGTCTCCTTCCCATCGGAAGGAATTTTTGTGAAACTTGAAAGGGTTCAGAAAAGATTTACAAGGATGTTGCCCGGGTTGGGGGATTTGAGCTATAGGGAGAGGCTGCATAGACTGGGGCTGTTTTCCCTGGAGCGTCAAAGGCTAGGGGATGACCTCATAGAGGTTTATAAAATCATGAGGGGCATGGATAGGATAAATAGACAAGGCCTTTTCCCTGGTGTGGACGAGTTCAGAACTAGAGGGCATGGTTTTAGGGTGAGAGGAGAAAGATATAAAAGGTATCTAAGAGGCAACTTTTTCATGCAGAGGGTGGTGAGTGTTCCGTGCTGTACATCTCTATGACTCTACCCTATTTACAGTTAACACAGTTGCTTCTGACCCCAGTTTCTCCATCTCCACCTGGATGCTAAATCTACTATGTTATGGTCATTGTTTCCTAGGGGATCTTTTACTTTCACATTATTTATTAAACTATCTCATTGCATATCACCAAATCCAAATTTGCCTATTCCGTGGCTCAGTCCACCAAATGTTGTTTGAAGAAACTGTTCTGATACACTCTGTGAATTATTCCTCATATTTCCTCTACCAATCTGACTTTCCCAAACCATGTGAAGATTGCAGTCACCCATGATGAATGTACTGCCTTTGTTACATGCCTCATTATCTCCGTGTACCACAGTGTAGTCACTGTTAGTAATCCTATAGATCTCTCCCTTGAGTATGTTCTTTCCCTTTTTATTTCTTCCCTTCACCCATATGGAATCTATATTTCCAATTCATGATCATTTCTTACTATCATGCTTAGTCCATTCTGTATCATGCTTGCAATGCCTCCCACTCACCCCTTAGAAATCACCTCGCCATCTCCTATTCCAAATCCGCTGTCCCAAACTTCTGAATCCATTTCTTAAAATATTTCAGACCTCATTCTGTCAATGACAATAAGTTTTGCTGATTGCCTCAGTCCCAACTGCATGACTCCTGTCCCAAATTTAAATTAGGACTATCATCTCTAAATCACCCAGAAGCAGCACTATTAGATGCTTGTTATATAAAGATACAGTTGCTAGGACTATCGATGCACTCCACTGGTTCAGAAGCCATCAGTTCAGTTGATGTTTAACTACTTTGTCCATCTTGTGCAGAGCAGAATATGAGAATTAGCTCATTATCCAGAAATCTGGGACTTGCTTTCAATGAAATTTGGAATGTATGTCTTCACTTATAAGAATAACAAAGTCCTTGAAGAGTCTTATGATAGAATTAAACCTGTAAATTTTCAATGAGAAAGCCATCAACTCCCATCGGCTCCTTAGTTCCAAGGCAAGAGGGACAGAGAAATGAATTGGGTCCACTCATAGCTGAAATCATTTTTTTTTTTGGTATAAAATCCCTTGCCAATTACTTTATAGCCTCATTAAATATTTTTATTCATGAAGAATTCATGAATGTAAATGCATTTTGACTGCATGTCTTCTGCGTTTTTGGTTCTGGGCTACAATTAGTGATCCTTAAACTTAACTAAGGGATATAAAATAGCTTTATTAAAACTGATAGAACCAGAAGCTGGTGGCCTGTAATATTTATTGAATACAAATGTTTCAGCAGTTTTTTTGACCATGCAGTAATCAATGTAAAAAGATTTATGAAATGGTTATTTTAATTTTAAATGAAATGTAAAGCTATCTATTCACACAGCTCAGAAGTGCCTTTTTTTATAGACTTAAACTATATAAACAATATATTTAAAAGATGATTGTACTTCAGGCATCTCAAATAGTAAAAGTTGTCAAATGCATTTAGATGTACCCTGGGGGAAGATTCTTTCTTTGTGGCAGGAATGCAAATTCATTGTTATAAATAATCCCCATGTCACATGATTTTGTTTTGTTCTCTAAGAAACACAAAGGAAGCTTAAGGCTTGCCATCCAGAGATAAAAGTTGTAAAAGAGAAGATAAAATATTCCCTGGCAGAAAAGATTGAGTTATGCCAACTATGAGTTTGAAAAGAAAGAGATTGCACAGACAAGTAAGAGAATGGGGAAGATAAGAGTTTCACAGTTTAGAACTTCTGGTAATATCTGAAATAGAGAGGAAATCTGCAAAATATGACCTCAACTCCTTCAAAACACACTTTTCGATTAGCCTAATCAACTAAGCTGTACCCATTGTTTTTGATGTTGGCAGCTTTCCAAAGAAGTGATTGCAACATGCAACCAGTGTAATTTGAGCAGTTGTGCGGATCCCAAAAAGCCATGAAAGACTGGTAGAAGTTGAAACCATCCTGCACAACTCAAAGTCAGTGCAGACCTCTGAAAGAGGAATGTGCAGATGATGGGTATCATTCTAAAAGTAGTTCGAGCACCGAAACGACATAGATTTGCACATTGAAACATGGGCTCCAAGATTTCCCCATGTTGTACTGGAGGCTTTGGGAGAAGGCAAAGAGAGGAGGAGAGGTTGGTGTTACCCAGATTGCCATTATCGGCACCTCTGCCAGTATACAGTTCTGAATGTGAATTATTAGCGCAGTTTGTTGCCAGCAATTCTACTTTGTCTACACTTGGTGCAGATCCTGTCTAATGAACTGTAGTAGAGGAACACAATCTGACAGCATTTACAGAAACTACACTGTTCTGATTAATAAGATGGTTTATTGCACAATACCAATAAATACAGACTATTCAAAGAGTCGTCAAGTTATACAGCATGGAAGCAGACTCTTTGAACAAACTCACCCACGCTAATCTGACATCCTTAACTGATCTCGTCTATTTGCCAGGATTTGGTCCATATCCTTCCAAACCCTCCCTATTTATGTGCCCATCCAGATGTTTAAGTGTTGGCATTGTACCTGCCTCCACCACTTTCTCTGGTAGCTTATTCCATCTACACGCCTCCTTCTGTGTGAAAATGTTTATTCTCTTTTAAATCTTTCTCCCACTCAATGCAATTACCAAGACCCTTGGGATCTGCTTTCCATGGAGGTTCTAAGAACTGTCTTTCCCTTCGCACAAACTGTGTACGACATCAACAGAATGGGTAGAGCTCAATGTGGTACAGGCATCAACACTTTTTAAATGATTCGTTCATATGAGTGAGAGTTTCTTCTATCCAGAGGGGACTGAAAGCTGTGCAAGGACAGTATGTCCAGATAGCTATGGCAGATTACGTCACAAATCTAATTCCAAGGTACTGAATACAGTGAATAACTCAAAAATTCAATGACCTCTGAAGAGTAGCTGAGGTCTGTGGATGTATCTTCAAATGCTAATTCTCAGCAAATGTAACACCAAACTTAGCCACCGTCCAAGTCAGCACATCCTGAACAGTCTTCTGTCAATGATGCTTGTCGTTCATGACTCACGCCACACAATCCTATACCTTCACCACTCTCTCACATTCTTAGTAAGATGGCAAGTTAAAAGTTTTTGTGAAGATCTGTAGCTCAGGAGATGGTTGGTTTTGTTGTTGGCCTGTTCACTGAGTTGGCAGGTTTGTTGGCAGACATTTTGTCCCCTTTCTAGGTGACATCATCAATGCTATGCTGCCTTCTATGAAGCCGTGCTGTACTGTTCCACTTTTAATTGATGTCGTTCTGTTGGAGCTGTTTCCAGTTGGTGTCAGTTCCGAGTTTTCCATTGCAGCGGTTTGTATATCGGGTCTGGGTTAATGTGTTTGTTGATGGAATGTGAGGAAAAACCAGAACTGGCGCCAACCGGAAACAGAACCACATTAATTCAAAATGGAACGGTACAGCAGCGCTGTACAAGGCAACACAGCACTGATGATGTCACCTCGAAAGGGGAAGAAATGTCTGCCAACAAACCTATCAGTTCGGTGAACAGACCAACAATGAATCCAGACTACAAGTGACAGCTTGCCCAGATGATCAGCTACTATCAGGAGACACATCACCTTAATACGTGACACCACATTCGCTGACATTGTTCCCTCTCCCATTCAAAATAAAGAAGTTTATAATGGAAAATAGTAACATCAATGGGTATTGGGATATGCCCTTAACAAGGAAGGAGGCAATGATAGTCATCTTTGATGCAACCATCACTAATGGTCGAGATGAAACCATCAAGAGTGATGGTGCACCCATGCTGAAGCTTTCTTCTCAACATTCGACTTCTGCTTGTCACAACCCCTTCTTCCCTCACTTCTCATGATGTAGATACAGTCTCCTCATTTTCACACATACCCTCCTGTGCTTGCCAATGACTGACTCTGATGTGATTGATCTCAGTGGCCCTACTGCCTCCTGAAACACAGTGTCTAGTTATATTTTTCCTCTCTCTGATCTGTGTGGCACACTCTGAATAACCAACAAATGCTGCAGATGTGGTCAACATGGATTGCACTGGTATCCATCCATCTCCCACATACTACAGCTGCAACACACCATCTGTCCAACCATATCTATTCTATTTAATTTAATTAATTTGTGTGTTAATGACTTTAAAAAGGAATGTCTTTATTGTACACTTCAGCTGCAGTAATATCTCCTGAATTAAACCACTTTGTCAATCAAAACAGATAGGAAACAAATGCCCACTCATTTTTCTGTGATGTAAGAAGGGGCTTTCTGCTGTCGGTTTTTATCTCCCGATGTCACTCTCCTTCTCACATGCTGTATACATGCAGGTTTTTTATTTGGTTTTTATCTCACTGTTGACTTGAAATTACATTTTTAAACATCGATGAAAAAAATGGTCTATCAGGACATAAGGGCTGAACTATGAACTCGAATGAACTAATATTGTTGAGGCTTTCTGGCATACAAAGCAACAAAGGACAGCTGTAAATATAAGGTAGTGGAAGTTGAGATAAGAAATCACAAGTCCTGTGGTACAAAAGGAGGCAGTAATGGAATGTTGATCAGTGCTGACAGTGACACCAATGAAGAATGAGATAAGCTAAGATTTTTTGGGATAGTATTGATGAATACGACAAACAGAAGCAAGTTTTAGAAGCAGAATTTAACCATTCGTGAAGAAAACAAAGAACCACAGATACTGGATACCAGAAACAAAAACAGAAATCACTGGATAAAATTGCAGGTCCGACAGCATCTATGAAGAGAAAGTAGAATAAACAAGTTGGGTCCAGTAATCCTTCTTTAATCATTAGCTGAATCAATCAGGAGCAAAAACCTGGGACAAACATTCATTAGAAAGCTGACCCTCTGCTCAGGACTCAGAGAGGACAATGAAACCCTAATAGCTGAGACTGATCAGCTCATGTCTTAACAGTAATATAGTGTGCTTGTCAGCCCTTGTATTTTGGCTGTTTTAACTTTTTCAATAAACTGTTTATAACCCTTCAACAATTTTGCATTGTAACTCAATTGAAAGTGCAGAGTAGACACAACCTCTGTCACAATAACAAAAGCAGCTATTTAAAACAAAATTGTGTTTCATAGCAGCATTATAAATTCTAACAGATATGGATAAGTGAGTTTTAAGAGCACAATCCAATTCTAAGATGAAGATGATGAGAATAAGTGCCTTTACATTCTCTCTCCAGATATGGAAAGTTATCTGAGAATATCAGTTAGATTAAGGCCAATTAGAATACAACCATGTGTGATGTTCTGGAGAGAAGGGAGAGAATCCACAAATCAAATGTAAAAATATCAGAGTCCATAAAGTGTGTCATAACGACATAGAGTCAAAGAGATGTACAACACAGAAATAGACCCTTCAGTCCAACCCGTCCATGTCGACCAGATAGCCCAACCCAATCTAGTCCCACCTGCCAGCACCCGGCCCTTATCCCTCCATATCCCTTCCTATTCATATACCCATCCAAATGCCTTTTAAATGTTGCGTTTATACCAATCTCTACCACTTCCTCCGGCAGCTCATTCCATACATGTACCAGCCTCTGTGTGAAAAAGTTGCCCCTTAGGTCTCTTTTATATCTTTCCCCTCTCACTCTAAACCTATGCCCTCTAGTTCTGGACTCCCTGACCCCAGGGAAAATACTTTGTCTATTTATCCTATCATGCCCCTCATAATTTTGTAAACTTCTATAAGGTCACCCCTCCAACGCTCCAGGGAAAACAGCCCCAGCCTGTTCAGCCTCTCTGTGTAGCTCAAATCCTCCAACCCTGGCAACATCCTTGTAAATCTTTTCTGAACCCTTTCAAGTTTCACAACATCTTTCCGATAGGAAGGAGACCAGAATTGCATGCAATATTCCAACAGTGGCCTAACCAATGTCCTGTACAGCCGCAACATGACCGCCCAACTCCTGTACTCAATACTCTGACCGATAAAGGAAAGCATACCAAATACCTTCTTCACTATCCTATCTACCTGCGATTCCACTTTCAAGGAACTATGAACCCTCACTTCAAGGTCTCTTTGTTCAGCAACATGCCCTAGGACCTTATCATTATGTGTATAAGTCCTGCTAAGATTTGCTTTCCTAAAATGCAGCACCTCGCATTTATCTGAATTAAACTCCATTGGCCACTTCTCAGCCCATTGGCCCATCTGATCAAGATCCTGTTATAATCTGAGGTCACCTTCTTTGCTGTCCACTACACCTCCAATGTTGGTATTATCTGCAAACTTATTAACTATACCTCTTATACTCACATCCAAATCATTTACATAAATGACAAAAAGTAGAAGACCCAGCACCGATCCTTGTTGCACTCCACTGGTCACAGGCCTCCAGTCTGAAAAACACTCCTCCACCGCCACCCTCTGTCTTCTATCTTTGATCCAGTTCTGTATCCAAATGGCTAGTTCTCCCTGTATTCCGTGAGATATAATCTTGCTAACCAGTCTCTCATGGGAACCTTGTTGATGCCTTACTGAAGTCCACATAGTTCACATCTACCGCTCTGCCCTCATCAATGCTCCAGCAGTCCTGATAAAGGGTTATGCCTGAAGTATTGATTCTCTTGCTCTTCAGATGCTTCCTGAACTGCTATGCTTTTTCCAGCACCACACTTTATCCACTCTGACTTCTCCAGCATCTGCACTCCTTACTACCTCCTCAGGCAACGTGAACTAGGATAAAAGACAAACTTGTTTTAAAATTGCATCACGTGACACAGAGGTTATAAGATAAAAATGTTTGTGTAACTCTGAGCATGAGCACTGTAAAAAGGTGTTGATCACTGCTTGGTAACCTCAAGTGGCCATCAACTCCCAGGTAAATTTGAGCAGGTACATGGATTGGAAATGTTTAGAGTGAGAACATGGTCTA
The DNA here is from genome assembly GCF_037043375.1 of Chiloscyllium plagiosum. NCBI lineage: Eukaryota > Metazoa > Chordata > Chondrichthyes > Orectolobiformes > Hemiscylliidae > Chiloscyllium > Chiloscyllium plagiosum. The sequence continues at coordinate 123,323,356 of NW_028270142.1, read as the reverse complement.
AATGCAGGCAAATAGAATGAGTTCAGCTTAGAAAACCTGGTTGAGTTGGGCCGAAGTGTTTGTTTCTGTGCTGCATGACTCTATGGCTCAAAATGGTGTTGGTTGTTACTTCAGGGAGAGTGAGAGCTTGTAGAGCAGTGGAGCAGAAGTCTGAAAATGGAGGCTGAGACTTTGCAGGTTCAATGCTTCCTTCTAGAACAGAAAGTATTTACCTTGAATTTTGCGCTTCTTGATTTTTTTTCGTCAGCTGCAAATGTACCCTCTAACTGTTGGGAGACTTACGTTACTTCCTTATGCCTGCTTAAAATTCAATTGCGATCCAAGTCACACAATAAAATCCGTGTTTCCATAAATTCAAAAACTCTAATTGCATCATCTTCAGGAGGTAACATCACAGCTTGAGAGGGCAGTGGCAGGAACACTGAGTAGATATTTTAACAAAATATGGCCCAGTGGTTAGCACTGCTGCCTCACAGCACCATGGGCCCAGGTTTGATTTCGCCCTCGGGCAACTGTCTGTGTGGAGTTTACACATTCTCCCTGTGTCTACGTAGGTTTCCTTCACGTACTTCGGTTTCCTCCCATAGTCCAAAGATGTGCAGGTTAGGTGAATTGACCATGGTAAATTGCCCATAGTGTTGAGGGATGTGTAGGTTAGATGCATTAGACAGGGGAAATGTAGAGTAATAGGTAGGGGATGGGATGGATCGGTTGCTGTTCGGAGGGTTAGTGTGGACTTGCTGGGCCAAATGGCTTGTTTCCACACTGTAGGGATTCTACAATTCTTTGATGAACTGTAGATGTTGGATATAAGAAACAAAAACAGAAATTGCTGGATAAACTCAGCAGGTCTGGCAGCATCTGTGGATGGAAAGCAAAATTAACCTTTAAAGTTTTGTGATCGCTCTTTAGATATTTAAACTGTTTGGACATTTTAGTGTGTTTTTTTTCTGGTATCATAGAATCATGGAAAGATGCAATAGAGAAGGAGACCATTCAGCCTCTTGTGCTATTTCTTATTCTTTGATAGAGCTACTTAATTAATCCAATTCCCTATCTCTTTTCTGTAGTCTTTTGAGTCATTTCCTTTTCAGTGACTGGCCAATTATCTTTGAATGCTTCAATTGAACATGCTTCTACTATCCATTCATGCAGTACATTCCTGATCAAAATAAGCTGTTCCACAAAATAAATATTTCCTCATATAGATTGGTGAAGTAGTTGTGCAAGGCATGGTGGGGAAGAGTGAATGTAATACAATAGAATACTTCATTAAGCTGGAGAGTGACATAATTGATTCTGAGACTAGAGTCTTCAACACAAATACAGGAAACTACAATTGTGTGTGGAATGGGCTGGCTATGGAATCCTTACATAAAGATATGACAGTGGATAGATAATGGAAAACATTATGTGGAGAAAACTCAACAGTTGATCATTCCCATCTGGAAAAAAAAACTAAAATGAGAAAGGGAGCCCAGTCATCACTAACAAGGAAAATAGGGATTGTGTTACAACATGGCAGTGAACCCTTCTGCTAATTAAACCTATCATGCAGTAAAGCTCACCTTTGATCTTAATCTGTTAAAGTATGAGTGACAGAGAACTCCTGAATTCTACTCTTTAAAGAAAATAATATCAATTTATTTCTTAACTCTAAACTCTAAAAGTGAATTTTAAACAACAACTATTCAGAACTCTAAGACCTCTTTCCCTTAACTGCTTATTATCTGCCTTCAACTCAATAACAATATACTGTTTCAATAAAAAAAGCTTATTAAAATTACATCAGCTTAATTTCAAAACCACACAGCGGCTGTCATTGTTGATGTCTCTCTTCTTCTGGTTGAAGATCTACCTGGGTCGTCTTCTTTCTTTTACTGCGAATATTTTTCATATGAGAAAGGTTCCTTTGATAGAGAGTGTTTTGGAATGGCAGTCTTTCTTGATGGCAGTTATTCTGTCGATGGCAGTGACTCCGTCTGACTTTCAAAATGCCTGTTTTTTTTATGCCCCTAACATCAGATTGACTCATTGGTTCAATGTTGGCAAAAACAATAAGATTGATTAAGTTCACATTGTTGTCAAAACAGCAACCATCTCAGGTATCTATTTCACAATCAAATCTTACATATTTTCAATTTTTTAGTACACTCTAAAACTGCTAACTAATCATCACAGGTGCTTGTCAGCTCTCAATTCAGAACAGCATTCTCTCTCTCTCTCTCTTAAAGGTACAGTACACTTTCAACTTCACAAAAATAATATTGAATGTAAGAAATGGCCATACAAAATAGCCAAAATAAACAGCAGGCCTGAAGATTGAGAACAGTTTAAATTTCAGCAAAGTAGGGCAAAGGAATTGATTAAGATAGGGAGTAAGAGCATATAAGAATAAGCTATAGGAAGATACAAACTGTTTATAAAAGTTTATTGAGGAATGTGAAGAGAAAAAGATGAGTGGAGGCCCCTTACAATCAGAAACTAGGGAAGCTATAATGGGAAATAAAAATATTGGTCAGGCACATTAAATGCATGTTTTGGTTCTCTCTTCACAAGTATGGCTACAAATAATGTCCCATAGATATTGGGGAATGCATGGTCTAGTGAGAGAGTGGAAATAAAGGAAATCAGTAACAATAGGGAAATGATGCTGAGAAAATTGGTACAATTAAGGCAAATGTTAAGGGCATGCAAATCTACATTCTGGAGTTCTTAAGTGTCCCTATACATGGATGCATTGATGGACATCTTTCAAAATTCTATCGACTCTGGAATAGTTCCTATGGTTTAGAGGAAAGCTCATGCAACCCATTATTTTAAAAAAAGGAGGTAGAGGGCAAACAAGGAATTAGAGCCTGACTTTGATTCTTGGAAAATGTTAGTGTCCATTGTAACAGATTTAATAATAGAACACATTGAAAATACTGGTAGGATCTAAGATGCAGCATGGATTTAAGAAAGGAAATCCCAGCTCAGCTTTTCTTTAGTTTGTTTTGGTAGCAGTCTGACAAATTTTGAGGTTGCTGGTGGAAGCAGGTTGCTAACTCTCTGCCATCTCTTTCTCTCCTGTAAGACCCTATGTTTGATTTTTCCTTTTTTGCCAAGGGGTGATTTATGGGGATTATTAAAGGATATTGGAAAAACATCATTAAATTGGGATAGTCTGTTGGATTTTCAGATAGGTTATGCTATTCTATATTCTGTTCTATATATTGTTCATATTTCATTCAGTAAATTTACAAATAAATTTTGTTTTGTTTGAAACTAAGTGGTTGGCCCAGCTGCATCACTCCTAGAATATCCACTCTTCACCTGCTTCAAACAATTAGCAAAGTTAGGGTCCGGGCTACTTTCTTGAAATGTTTGAGGAGGTCTGGCCTGGTCCATAACATGGAGTAACAGAATTTTTGGTGTTTGGACTCCAACAATTCGCAATATATATTAACGATTTCAATGAGAGAGCTAAATGTATGTGCCTAAGGTTGCAGACAACACACAGCTGGTTGGGAAGGGTAAACTGTGAGGAAGACTCAGAGATACTGCAGTGTGATTTGGACAAGTTGGGTGAGTGGGCAAATGAATAGCAGATGATGTACAATATGGATAAATGTGAGATTATCCACTTTGAGAGCAAAAACTGGAAGAAAGAGTATAATCTGAATGGTGATAGCTGAAAATGTGCTGCTGGAACAGCGCAGCTGGTCAGGCAGCATCCAGGGAACAGGAGAATCGACGTTTTGGGCATAAGCCCTTCTTCAGGAATTCCTGAAGAAGTGCTTATGCCCGAAACGTTGATTCTCCTGTTCCCTGGATGCTGCCTGACCTGCTGCATTATTCCAGCAACACATTTTCAGCTCTGATCTCCAGCATCTGCAGACCTCACTTTCTCCTCTGAATGGTGATAGTTTGGAAAGGAGATCTGGGCGTGTTTTTACACCATTCACTGTTAGTAATCATGCAGGTGCAGCAGACAGTGAAGAAGGAAAATGTTATGCTGGTCTTCATAGCGACAGCATTTGAGTTCAGGAACAGGGATATCTTGCAACAATTGTAAAGAGCCTTGGGGACACCATGTTTGGAGTCATGTTTTCATCCTTAGTCTCCTTATCTAAGAAAGGGCATTATGACTATGGAGGGGATGCAATGAATGTCTACAAGTGTGATTACTGAGATGGCAGGATTGACTGGATCAGAATGAAGACAGACTGGATCAGTTAGGTTTCTATTCACTGGACAATAGAGAATGAAGGGGATTTCATTTGTAAAAAAAAACTATACGTTCAGGAAATCCAGAACCATGAATCACAGGTTAAGATTATCTCAGGATATGTGGTAGGCCGTTTAGAACTGAGGTGAGAAAAAAATAATTTCACACGGAGCGTAGTGAGCCTGTGGAATTCTCTGCCACAGAAAGTGGTTGAGGCCAAAACATTAAATATTCCTAGGAAAGAGTTAGATATCGAAGGGATCGAAGGATATGGGGAGAAAGTGGGAACAGGGTATTGCGTTGGTTTAATCAGCTGTGATCATACTGAATGGCAGGGCAAGCTCAAAGGGCACGATGGCCTATTCCTGACCTTGTTTTATAAGTTTCAATGTTTTTCTCACATTCTGTCAGTAATCTGTGTCAGATAGCTCCCAACTCTGCCAGTGATGTTCCTTTCTCCTTTGTTCATCTTTAGAACATGATACCTGCACATCAAACCCTCATCCATAGGGAATGGGGCATGAACTACCTGCAGACAACAGAAGACAGAAATACAGCTACCATACAACCTTCCTAACCACCACAAAGAATGACACAATCAGACATGACAAGTCTACCAGAAGTGAAATTGTGCTCTGGGCTGACCTCACGATACACAGTTCCATAGCAAATGTGCAGAGTGAGTTTACCAAAATCATCGAGGAAGTTCTGTGGTCTGTGTTCGAGTAAAATGTCCCCCTGAATTAAAGTTATCACAAATGCATAAATCTATGTTCCATCCTATTGGAAATCATGCAATCTTGCCCTATAAAATGCTTGCTGCATAACACCAATCACCTTATTTCAAAATAATTAATTGTACTTGATAGGCTTTTGCGTGAATTGAAGTTTCTTTTATCACCACTAAACTATGATGGCCATGTTCCATTGTCTCAGCCTAAGGTGGTAATGAATTAGAATGGTGGAGTTATCTAAAGTGAAAATGCTACTTGTTCTGCATTTTGATGAATGTGGGAGTGAGTCAAATATGTCATGCAACACTCACATTGATTTCATGAGACCATATATATTTTACACCTCTTGACTAGTTGTCTTTTTCTGCCAAAATAATTATGACATTACAATGGAAGTTAATACGAATCGTAGAATCATAGAGTTTTACAGTACAGAGGAAACCATTCAACCCATCTTGTCTGTACTAGCTCCTGAAAAGCTACCCAGCTAGTTCCACTCTCTAGTCCTATCACCATAGCCCTCTAACTTCATCCCTTTCAAATAAATACCAGCTCTCATTGAAAACCACCTATGGAATCCACCTCCATCACTCTCCCAGACAGCTCATTCCAAATCCCAACAACTCTCTGAATAAAGAAGTTTCCCCTCATCTCACTCCTAGCTCTCTTGCTGACAACCTTGATGTTGTGAGCCCTAGTTACTGACATGCTAACTGGTGGAATATTCTCTTTACTCTGTCAAAATTGTTCATAATTTTGAACACCTCAATAAGGTCATCTCTTAATCTTCTCTGCCTCAAAGAGAACAAACACAATCTCTCTAATCTTTCTTTTTCTATAAAATCCTTCGTTCCTATATGATTCTAGTAAGAACCACAGATGAAATCATGTAATATGAGTGAACATTCATGTTTATGTCACCAGCCTCCCTTTCCCTTTCTTCCTTATGAATCTTACCAACATAAAAGGTTAAAGCAGCAACTTCTGGGTGGATAAATTAATAAGAAAAGCCAATTGAATACTACATTTTATTTTAAGTGATACAATGATAAATGATTGTTAATCTGTATTGAACTTGGTTGAATTACCATGACAGTTTTTGGAACTGTAAGAAGGAAAGTGAGGCAATTGAGCGGATAGAATTTATTATTCATCGCATCATAACTTAAACATTTTCAAGGCTGCCAATGTGGAAGTGAAACAATTTGTGAGCAGGCATTGGTCAGATTAATACATTTACAGAGTACATTTTAAGGCATCGGGTAAACAGCATGTTTATATATGTGATTACAGTTAATTCTATTTAAGGACCACATTGAGCCTACCCTGCTCAGAATATTCCTGCAGTCCACAATATTGCCAATGAAATGTGGTGTCCACTTGTATGAAAATAATGCTCCTGTGAAATAAGAGGAGCAAAATCAGCTTAATTTTGTTCACCAAAGATCCTACAGAGACATGATTGGAACCAGAAGCGAGGTCAAGTGGGCTGATGAGTCCTGATTTTCATTCATCCTTGAACGTACACACCAAATATAACCAGAAAAATGAAGAATTATGATTACTTCTGAATTACTTGACAGAATGATTGTCAGAGCTCAGAGGCCACAAGCTGCAATTGGGCAACTATAGAATATCTCAGTGTTGGATGGTACATCCAGGATGTGGAGTGCAGTAATCTCAAAAATGATATATTTTTGCTTCAATGCTAACCTGTCTCCATCTTCAGCACTTCTGATGAATAATTCTTATACCACAGCATAATTGAAACAAGTGTTGGATGTCTCCAGATGTTCTCACTTATTATTCTTTCCTCCACATCACCAAAACATATTAAGTTGTCAGTCATTTCAATGCTGGTTATGAAATCATGCCAAGTGCAAATTAGCTGAAATGTTTGCTTAAAATAAGATTTCAAAGATTGCAGCAGAATTTTAAATATTTCTGAGAAGCACAATAAGGTGCCAATTAAGTTGAAGTGTGTTTTAATCTTGACCTGATCTTGATCCCATGAGGATTTGAGTTTAATAAAGGGGAAAGAAAATCTGCATATCCTTACGATGGAAATACATCTCTTTCATAATATTATTATTAACTCCTATGATCAGGTAGCACTGTCAGGAGAATGATTATGCAGAATCATGCATCAGCTGCATTTTTACTCTGACTTTCTGTGTTATAGTATCCATTTGTAACTCTTGGTAAAAACTTTTTCCTCGATCAAAACTGTTGCTGAAAACCAATCCTTTTAAAACAATTGTTTTGATGAAGACAAATGTTCAGTCTAATGATCCAGAGAAAAGCATCCCTGACAGAGAGAAATTGTTATATTTTGACTGAAGGCTGCTCAGAGGCAATGGAGTGTTAGCAACCTGTAATTTGTTAACTAGCTTTTGTTACTGGCAATGTAGTAGTTCGTAGTTTTAAAAAGACCTATTACTAAATTGTTCAAATACCTACCTGCACTTTTAAAGTACAGATTGGGTTACATGAATCTATATTGTTGAATTATATCTCATGGCAGAATACCTGAAGAGACATGCTTATTATATCATCACTTCAATAGAGCATGCGGCCTTAGCGTATAAAGTTCTAAAACTGAATCTTGCCACTGATCTCTTGATACATGAGTCTATTGGAAGCATGTTATTCTGTTGTATAATCAGAGAAACTAAGAACATGGTTAGGTTATTTGACACTTTGAGTCTGCCATTCAACATGATCATTGCTGATCAGTTGTAGGGAAAATGAGGGAGTTCATTAAAAAAGATTTAATAACAGAGCACGTGGAAAACAGTGGCAGGATTGCGCAGTCAGCATGGATTTATCTCAATCTATCCCAATACTGTACACTTGCTTTCTCCCTATAACCCTTGATGCCTTTAATATATAAATACTTATCAAGCTATCTGAATGCATGCAGTACTCACAGTAGGATTTTTGACTGATGCTGATAGTAAAAAGCAGGGTACAATTTAAATGACATTTCAGAGATGCTGGATGAAAGGGACTGTAAAGATTAAAAAAAATCAACATTTTGGCACCATGTACAAAATGGAAAAGGGAAAGACAGAACAAAAAAATGCAGATGGTGAAATCAGAAACAAAAACAGAAATTGCTGGAAAAACCTCAGCCAGTCTGGCAGCATCTGTGGAGAGAAAGCAGAGTTAACATTTTGGGTTCAGTGACCCTTCTAAAAAACATCTAACAGAAGGGTCACTGGACCTAAAATGTTAACTCTGCTTTCTCTCCAAGGATGCCGCCAGAAAATTGAAAAGGGGGTGGGGTAGAACTGATAATAAAGGATGTGAACAGTACATTAGTGAGACAGGCTCTCACACTGGAAAGACAACATGTTGAATTTCTTTAGGTGAAGCTAATAAACATTCAGGGCAACAAACATTGCAGGAAATGATTTAGAGCTTATCAAATAGCAATGGGAATTTAGGGTATTAAATAACTCTGCCAAAAGAATTGAGGAATTATTGATCAATACAATCTACATCTAAACTGAATTAATCAAATGAGTATCACTGCTGAAAGAATAATTTGAGGAATATACTTGAGGTAGCTTTCTAGAGTATTATTTTAAGAAACCAGCAAGGGACAAGCTATTTTAGATTTAATATTATCCAATGAGAAATGGCTAATTAACAATTGTCTACAGTATGACATAATTTTTCATTAAGTTTAAAAGTTAATGCATTTCCACTTGAAATGTAATCAAAGAAATTATTAATGTATGAAGATGAAGTTGGCTGTTGTGGATTGGAAAAAAAGTACATTAAATTCTTGGACGGTAGATGGCACTTAAAATGCTTAGAATAATTTACTAATGCTTGTTTTTCAAAAAGCATACTATCCTTTAAGGCAAAAATACCCAACAGAAAAAGTGAAAGGAGCATGACTAACAAGGAGAGTTAAAAATAATATTGGATGAAAGGAGAAAGCTTATAGATTTGCCGAAAATTAGTAAGCATGGGGACTGGGAAAATCTTAGAACTCAAAAGAAAGATCACAATACTGATAAAGAAACAGAGAATCAAATGAGTTTAGTGTAGCAAGAAATATAAAAGTGGATTAGAAAAGCTTCTATAGTTACTTACTGTAGCAACATCAAATGTCGGTCCATTACAAGCAGAGACAGTAGAATGTATTTTTGACATGCAACAAGATAAATTCTCACTAGGTTACACTGACTTGCTCATTAAGGAGGATTATGCCTATTATATTCCTTGTTAATATCCAAAAGACCTTCCCTCCATCATAAGGTCAGAAGTAGGAAGGTTTGCTGATGATTGCAAAATGTTCAAAACCATTCATAACTCTTCAGGCACTGAAGCAGTCCATGTCCAAATGCCACAAGACCATGACAACATTCAGGCTTGGTCTGAATAGTGGCAAATATCATTTGCACAAAATAAATACCAGACAATGACTATCTCCAATCAGAGACAAATTAACCACCACCTCTTGACATTCACTAGCATTACAATCATTGAAGCTTCCACAATCAACAACCTGGAGAGGTTACCTTTGACCAGGAACACAATGGGACTCAGTATGTAAGTGTGTGGCTTTTAGGGACTCTGTGGCACAGTGGTAGCATCCCTACTTCTAAGATAGGAGGCTCATTGTTAAGCTCCCACCTCTTCCAGAGGTGTGTAATACCATTTTTGAACAGGTTGATTAGAAAATATTTATAAATATAATGCCAACCAAATCAGGTCAGAGACTATGATTGCTGCAGAGTATAATTCATTTCCTGTCTCCCAAAACCCTTCTACTATCTACAAGGCACAAGCCAGGAATGCTCTTGCCTGGATGAATGCAGTTCCAACAACACTCAAGAAGCTTGACACCTAAAGCAGTCTCTTTGGATGGTATCACATCCACAAAGGGAGAAATTGTGGACTGCAGATGCTGGAGATCAGAGTCCAGAGTGTGGTGCTGGAAAATGTGGACTGCAGCAGTTCAAGAAGGCAGCCCACTACCACTTTTGCAAATGCACCGAGGATGGGCAATAAATCCTGACTAGCCAGTGACAATTTCCTTCATGAAATAATTATTAAAAAATTCACATAATCAATATTCAACCTTCTTACCCAATGCACCATGAAGGCAAGACATGAGGTGGCACAGTGGCTCAGTGGTTCGCACTGCTGCCTCACAGCCAGGGACCAGGTTCGATTCCAGCCTCGGGCACTGTCTATGTGGAGTTTATATATTCTTCCAGTGTCTGTGTGGGTTTCCTTCAGGTGCTCCAGTTTCTTCCCACAGTCCTAAGATGTGCAGGTCAGGTGAATTGGCCATGCTAAATTGCCCACAGCATTAGGTGCATTAGTCAGAGGGAAATGGGTTTGGGTCGGTTGCTGTTCGGTGGGTGTGGACTTGTTGGGCCAAAGAAACTGTTTCCACACCGTAGGGAATCTAAAAATTGAGAAAACTTCTCGTGGATATCAAATTCAGTTTGCTGATTGCTCTTATAGCCTCCATGTAGTATACCAGGCACTAACACATCAGACAGGGTCATCAGCACTTATTGCACATTCATGGGCATTGACATTCAATACGCGCCAAGAACCTCATGGCACACTGCTTTCCATTTAGCAGATGCTTCTACATTTCAATGCTGTACCTTGGAATGTATTAGCAACTATTATTAGAATGCTGCAGTAAGATACACTCAGTTCATGAACTGGACAAGGTCTGGATTCTTCACTTGCTGTCAAAATGCTCACTTACTCTGAGTCTGCCGAGATGCTCATCACTTGCCCTTTTCATTGTACCCCTTCACCCAGAAACACCAAGCTCATATTACCTCTGTTTTGCCTTGCTGTTAAGTACAGATACAAAGGAAGGGAGCTTGCCATGGCTGTCAGCAGGCCCCAGTCAAGGGGGAACAGGTTTCATTCAGGAAGTGCCAATACAGTAAAGCAAAGGCAGACTCTGATATCAGTCCAGGAGCTTGGAAACAGGCAGTCAGCCACTCATGGTGGTCAGAGTCAGGATGCACTCCACAAAAAGAGTGCGGGCCGAATTCTGGACAGCTCACAACCTTTCATGAATCTGTTCAATCGATTGTGGGTTGTGTTCCTTCCTGAAATGAGAGAGAGGCAGTTATTAAGCGAGATGTAAGCGGTGGCACAGCCATTAATTTTTGGAGTAGGTGGGAGTGAGTGTGTAGGTAGTACAGAGGGCATGCAAGGTAGTGGTGATAGGAGTTGGGTAAGAAGGCAGCATGTGAGAGAAGACATTAAGGCAATAGTGAGAGTGATAGAGCATGAACCTTGGTGGGAGGTTAGTACAGCAGCAGCAGTTGAGTGACTGTGAAGGATGGTGACATTGTCAGTGTCAAGAAGATCATTGACCTTCTTCCTACTTTGCTGTTTATTCCTTCAGTCTGTTTAACCTAGTTGGCAACATTGGACCAGACTGTCATGGTCTGGCTTCATGGCTTTAATTGCTGGTTCTGGAGCTAAAGGAAGTTCTGTCTCTGCACCTCACTATCCAGCAGTACCTCCTAGTCCCTACACTGAAAACAGGTCACCAATTTCTCCCTGTTTGCATGTCTGTGGCAAAGGTCAAGAACTTTAAATTGACAGTACTTATTGAGATGCACTACATGTTTTTAAAGATGACGTGAGTACAAGGGATGATGGTGAACTCTGAAATATTTGATCAGTGGTCAATTGTTCTGGAAGCAGCATGTGGTAAGATGGGGCTGAAATTGGACCTGAGTATGCCATGGGAGTTCGATAAGATACTGCCAGAAAACCTGTTGTGCCTCATGAAATCCCATTCACATTCTGGACTTACCAAAAGAAATGATAGATTCAGGCCAATGTTTTTGGACTGGAAACAATTGATGTGTGTTACTCCAATACCAATTTTAGATCCATGAAATGGGAAGACTTAATTAAGAGCTTTAATGTAGATGGTGACTTTGCTCACAAGGTTATACACCATTTCGGATGAATGGGTGGAAAATTCTGGGCCACTCTTATCTCCATTAATTAGATTATACAAAAGCATTGCTATTTGCAGCATCCAATCCATATTTAATGTGAATGTCACACCTTGTTTTCAAATTAACACACAATTTACTTTTACGCACATAGAATAGAGTGGTGTTGGAAAAGCACATAGAACAAATCTCTTGTGCTAGATGAAAACAAATCAAAAGCAATATCACAAGTTAGTATTGATAAAAGGGCATCATCACGTTGACGTTAGCATATTTTCAAATCACCAAGAGATACCAAACTGGTTCAGTTAAAACTTTTAAAACTAATTACTGTTCTGGATGCAAGTGCAGCATTTAAATTTGCACTTGGTATCGTCAGACATCCAAGACCTCTTAACTTACTTATAATGGTGTTAGTTGCGAATTTAATTCTGGCTGGGAATCTCTACTCATTTTCGTATGTTTTTTTTTCAACAAGAATCACCAGAACAAATAAATGAAATCTCAGCTGAACATCATGGGCAACAACTTCAGTTGTGGAGCATCCCTTCAATAGTAGACTCCAGTTTTATTGTATTCATTAAAAAATCAGTTATTTTAAACAGGTGAGAGTCTCTGTTAAAAAGGCAGACTGAGGGGATTGATCCAAATTCATCACTGCATCTGTTCCCAAAATTACATGGTTCAATTTCAATTCCAATAGCTGCGAAGTAACTTACCCTTGGTTGGTTCTCAATGGGAATTTCGAGGCTATCAAGAGATAATGGAAGAAATAATTAGTTACCACCTATAGCCTTCACACATCACACCAGAGAATTTCAAATTTCCTAGCATCTATTGGAAGTGATGAATTTAAATTACCAAGCTCAAATTCCCAAAAAAGAAACTGATTGGTGTTTTACCTATTTACCAGCATCGACCACATACTGTACACTCCAAGGAGAACAGAAAGCTAAAGTTAGTCATCTGCAAGGCTGTGTCACACTGTCTAAGCGAAGCATTAACCCTTTCTCCCCTCTGACATGTATTGTTTCCCTCAAAACTTCATGCACATTATTGAAGCTGGACTTTGGGTGAAGCCAAGGGGTCACCGCTAGCCCCTGGAGGGTCAGACACTGTAAGCTGAATTGCATGCGAAGTGTAGTTCTAATGTGCAAATGGCCGCTGCTTCGGATGACAGCTGGCATGCAGGATGTTACAGGTATTTTCCAGAATTACACAACAAAGGTTAGTGGAAAAAGTGTTCAAAAATATTTAGCTATGCATTCTGATTGTAAATGCCTTTGACTGATGTCTTACCATAATTGTTTGCATTTTTACTTGAATTGTATTCTTGCATCAATACTCGCCTGCGCAAAATCTTTATAAAAATTTCAGCACATACATTTGAACTCACAACAATTTGGCCTTTAGAGGCACAGTTTACTGGAAATAGTTTTTTTACTGAGAATAATTTGATTTATATGCTCAGATACAATATTTTTGGTGCAATTTTATGAGGGTCTGAGCAATGTTGGCTATGGTGAGATCTGTTACAGAATCAGATGAGGAACATCTTGCTCTACCTTTTATAATTTTGACAAGAAGTATGGTTAGCTTCTCATGAGGCAGAGACATTTTGCCAAGTATAGGGGATCATTGCTTGTTAAATGCCTTGTTAACTGCCCAGCTCACACACCAATATAGAAACAAGGAACACGAGTAGGCAACTTGGCCCTTCAGGCACGTTCTGCCATTCACTAAGACGATGTTTTTAACCTCAGCTCTACATTCCTGCATATTCCTAATAATCTTTCATTCCTTTGGTAGTCAAGAATCTATCTACCTCTGCCTTTTTAAAGTTTCTGCATTCACTGCCTGTTGAGTTCCAAGCTTTCCTCATCTCTGTTGTAAATGGGAGATCCTTTATGTTTAAACCATGGTCCTTAGTTCTAGATTCTCTCACACAAGGCAATATCCTTTTGACATCCACCCTTAAGATCATTTTTATTTCAATTAAGTCTCCTCTGACCTTTCTAAACTCCAGAAGATGCAGACCGAGCCTGTCACACTTTTCCTCCGAAGGCAATCTGCTCATTCCGCTCATCACAATCTTAATAGTCAGCTTTCTATCTTCCTAAATGTGTCACACAAGTTTGGCATCAAGGAAATGTGAAACAGAAGTTGCCAACCATTATAGGGCCTTCTCTGATAGACTTCCAGGCTACTTAAGGGAAACAAATTGCATTTCAGAGTCCACTAGCAACTAGCATTGAAAGGCTAACACGTGGACAGGCGCCAAGCTGAAGGTTGGATCAGGCTGCACCTCAGGGATGCTTGCTTGTTCTCACATTGCTTGCTCACTTAGTACCGATCTGCATATTTGCAGTAATCCTGCTTTGTCTGCTGACATGTTGGTGATTCAGCCATAACCAGCCACAACTAGGGCATTGCATGCAGTTCTGGAATCCATACTATAGGAGTGATGTGATTGCACTGGAGGGGGTACAGAGAAGATTTACCAGGAGAGATACAGCTAAGAAGGCAGATTGGTTAGACTGGGATTGCTTTCCTTAGAGCAGAGGAGATTGAGAGGAGTCATAGTTGAGATGTATAAAATTATGAGGGCATAGGCAGGGTTGATAGGGCCCTTGTTGTTGATGGAGGGATTGATAACAGGGGACAGATTTATTCACCCAGAGGTGATCGGAATATAGAGCTCTCTGCCTGCAAGTATTGTAGAAGTAAAAACACTCATAACATTTAAGAAATTTTCAGACATGCAAGGCTATAGGAGTAGGAGTAAGCCATTCAGCTCCATCATTCAGTATGATCAGGGATTATCATCCAGCTAAGGACCCTGGTCCCTCTTTCTCCCCATACACTTTGCTCCCTTTAGCTGTAAGGTCTATATCTAACTCCTTCTTGAAAACATCCAACAATTTGCATTCAACCGCTTTGTGTGGTGAGGAATTCCAAAGGATCCTCTCCACTTGCAAAGTGCTATGAGAAAATGGCTGAGACAATGCTCAGGGTTGGCAGAGCCTCTGTCAGTATGATGGCAAAAGTCCAGGATCCATAATCTCTGGACATTCGAAGAACCAAATATATGAAGAAGCCATTTGCAAACCCTCGCTACATTTAATTTGAAACCATTTTGTTGCCATTTTGCTGTGGAGAGTGAAGGTACCTCAAGATAGGTTGCTACTCAAAAGCAGTTTGTACAACAAAAAGATGTTTGCAAATTGAACATGGGCATCTCAATCAGGTTATCAGCAATGACACGAAAGAAGGCCAATGCTAGCCGAAGGTGAACCATTATTCATGCAAATTCCAAGTATTATTGAACAGGTGATGTGAGTCTGAGGTAGCACGGTTGGGGAGTGCTGCATACTGACAAAACTCCATATACAGCATATCGTCCGTTGTCATTTCCGCCACCTCCAAATGGACCCCACCGCCAGGGATATATTTCCCTCCCCTATCAGCATTCCAAAAAGACCACTCCCTCCGTAACTCCCTCGTCAGGTCCACAACCCCCACCAAGCCAACCTCCACTCCCGACACCTTCCCTTGCAACCGCAAGAAATGCAAAACTTGCGCCCACACTTCGCTCCTCACCTCCCTCCAAGGCCCCAAGGGATCCTTCCATATCCGCCACAAATTCATCTGCACACACACATCATTTACTGCATCCGCTGCACCCGATGTGGCCTCCTCTATATCGGGGAGACAGGCCGCCAACTTGCGGAATGTTTCAGAGAACACCTTTGGGACACCTGCACCAACCAACCCAACCACCCCGTAGCTGAACACTTCAACTCCCCCTCCCACTCCACTAAGGACATGCAGGTCCTTGGACTCCTCCATCGCCAGACCATAGCAACACGACGGTTAGAGGAAGAACGCCTCATCTTCCGCCTAGGAATCCTCCAACCACAAGGGATGAACTCGGATTTCTCCAGTTTCCTCATTTCCCCTTCCCCCACCTTGTCTCAGTCAAATCCCTCGAACTCAGCACCGCCTTCCTAACCTGCAATCTTCTTCCTGACCTCTCCGCCCCCACCCCCACTCCGGCCTATCACCCTCACCTTGACTTCCTTCCACCTATCGCATTTCCAACGCCCCTCCCCCAAATCCCTCCTCCCTACCTTTTATCTTAGCCTGCTGGACACACTTTCCTCATTCCTGAAGAAGGGCTCATGCCCAAAACGTCGATTCTCCTGCTCTTTGGATGCTGCCTGACCTGCTGCGCTTTTCCAGCAACACATTTTCATGCTGATTATTATGACTACCTTCCCAAGGAAGTGAAGTTAGATGCAGGAGGGTCAAGGCTGGCAGCAAGACCGAAGAATGTTGAGCACCTAACTCTCAATGATGACTTAGTGGCATAATTGCTGGA
The DNA here is from genome assembly GCF_037043375.1 of Chiloscyllium plagiosum. NCBI lineage: Eukaryota > Metazoa > Chordata > Chondrichthyes > Orectolobiformes > Hemiscylliidae > Chiloscyllium > Chiloscyllium plagiosum. The sequence goes on along the minus strand of NW_028270142.1, from coordinate 123,307,063 downwards.
CTGCTAATCCAGAGATCTAGGTAATGCCAGGGGGACACAGTTTTGAATTCTGCCATGGTACCCAGTGGAATTTGAATTCAATAAAAGTCTGGAATTAAGAGTCTAATGATGACCATTAATCCATTATCTGATTGTCAGGAAACTCCCATCAGGTTCACTAGTGACATTTTGAGAAGAAAACTGCCATCTATAGCTTACATGTGACTCCAGACCCACAGTAATCTGTTTGATTCTTAACTGCCGCCCGAGCAGCTAGGGATGGACAATAAATGCTGTCCTAGCTGGCGACACCCTCATTTTGTGAATGAGCAAAAGAATGCTCAGGGAGAAGTTACAGTCACAAGGCCCGTCAGGTGTTTGGGAGACCCAGAGTCACAGAGATTTACAATGCCGAGGAAAGGCACCATAGTCCACTGTGTCTGGCACTGATGAAAAACAACTATCCAACTATTTTAATCCCTTTTTCTAGCACTTAGCTCATAGCCTTGTAGGCCTTGGCATTACAATCACCCACATCTAAATGTTAGGCAGGTCTCTGCCTCTAACACCCTTACAGGCAGTGTGTTCCACATACCCATTACCCTTTGGGCAGAATGGGATTTACTCTCATCTCCTCTAAATTTACTGCCATGTATCTTAAATCTATCCCCCACCCCAATCATTGATCCCTCCATCAAAGGGAAAAGTTTCTTTCTGTCTAAGCCCATCATAATTTCTACATCTCAATCATGTCCCCTATCAATCTCCTTTGATTTAAGGAAAACAATTTGAGACTGTCCAATCTCTCTCCATAACTAAAACACCACAATCCAGGCAACATTCTGATAAATCTTCTCTGCATCATCTCCAGTGATTCCAAAACTGCACTTAATACGCTGGGTCTGGCTGAACGAATATTTTTTACGGTTCCAGCATAATCTCAGTAAGTGCATCAGGACAGTGACTGATGCCATCTGTAGAAGATCGTACTGTTAATTTTGTGGCCCAATTATGAGGTCAGCACTGTAGCCCAAGCAATAGGATTCAATGTCCAATTTACAGATGATGAAGTAATTGAGGCAGATGTCATATCTCAGCGTGATTCTGCAACTTAAGAAGGTAGCAGTAATTTGAGAGCAAAGAACATTTTCTGTTTAAGTTGTGCTTAGTTATGAAGTATTAGGTAAACAGCAGTGAAGCGCGAACTATCTACTAATGTCATTCTTACTCATCCCTTGGTCCATAGCAAACACAAAGTCAGAATCCATTGATGAAGAACAGAAGGGAATTATGCATATAGACGAATCACAAGTCCCTGAAATTGAATTTTACTGAAAATGATAGAAAAAAAGTTGTTAAAATTGTCAGGAAGAAATATTCAAATACCTACTTTCCTCTAGCTTCACAGAAAATGATATTGTTTGAATAGGTAAGGCACTATTTTTAAATTTATAAATCACCAGAGGACAGGAGTCAAGGACAATGGAGAACAATATTAGTCTTAAAAGAATGAAGAAGATAAGAGGTGGTGTCAAGAGTAGTACTTAGTGTCCTAATGTCTTAGGCTTAACCATTTTCACCTGCTTCGTTGATGAATATTTCCTCCATCATTAGGTCAGAACAGGGATGTTCTCTGATAATTGCACAATGATCTGCACCATTCATAAACCCTCAAATGATGAAGCAGTCTATGTCCAAATGCAGCAAACCTGGACAATATTCAGATATGGGTTGACATGTGACAAGTATCATTTGCAACACACAAATGTCAGGCAATGACCATGTCCAACAAGACAGAATCTAGCCACTGCTCCTTGACATTCAATAGCATGCTCAATGCTGACTCCCCCACAACCAACTTTCTAGATATTACTATTTGCCTGTGCAAGACATAATTAGATGGTAAGAAATAAATAGGGACCTCTATGTTCACAATAACATTAAGAGAACAGAGTCTCCAGGCAAGCCAGTACACCATAAAGAATGAAATTAGCAGAATTTCAAGAATTATCTTAGAGACCATAAAGGATTAACCAGTTTAGAGATAAAGGAGGAGGTTAGGATAAAGTAACAGGAGTTTAACCACATAGTATCAGAGCTAGTCAGGCTCCAGTAAGATAGGAGGCTTTGCGTAAATGAATGAATATACATACTGGCACTGAAGACTTTATTTTATGATTATGCAATGACAAGATTGGATCTTTAACATCAGGATATGTAAACTTCACCAGAGGTGTAAAGAAGTGATGATTTTATTGTATTTAGCAGACTTGTATTCTAGCTACTCTCCCTGGCTACAGTTGGACAAGCACTCAGAAAATCAAGACTCTTATGGTTGATCATTAGAAGTTGCCACAAAACCTGAATGGAACTCTTGTAAATATTCTGGCTACAAGAGCAAATCAAAGGCTGGGAATTCTGCAGCAAGCAATTTACCTCCTGAATCCCCAAAGCCCATTCACCATCTACAAGGCACTAGTCAGGAGAGTGATGGAATGTTCCCCACTTGGCAGGAGTGTGTGCAGCTCCACCAATACCCAAGAAGTTTGGCATTGTCCAGAATAAAACAACCTGCTTGATTGGCACCACATCAACAAACATTCAATGCCCCCACTAATATGCACAGTTAGTATCATCTACAAGATGCATTGCAGAAATTCAAAGTTCGTCAGACAGCATGTTCCAAACGCACAAGCACTACAATTAATAAGGACACTTGCAGCCTCAACATGGAAGTCACCAGCTTCCAAACTGACCCACCCCCACACCTCATCACAGGAACATAGAAAGGAATGTTAGCAAGTTTTTAAAAAACCCTCACAGAGAAACAGCACACAATGGCATTGATTGGGGCAGAGATTAGTAATTGCTAATCAAGTGACACAATTTTTGTTGTATTCTGGCCATCAACATGAGAAAACTGGCAAAGTGCCCATTCTCGTCCTTTACATCAAGGGGAATGCAGATACTAACTAAGATAAGTCAAAGTTGGTAAGCTCCAGAGAAATTGAGGGCTGGATTTTATAAAGTTACATTGGGTCTTGTTCCAAAAGCATCTATAGTTGGGGGAGGAACATAGGGCATTGAAGTCTCCACCACTACTGTCCCAGCATTAAATATCCCTGCCATTAAACTCAGTGTTGGGAAGTATCTGCAATTCTCTTTTTTAGAATAGTAACACTTAAGAGGATACAGAGATGTTCAAAATTATGAGTTTCTTCAGGTAATCGGAGGAAAATTAGTTCTACTGGTCAGCAAGGTAGCAACTGCTGTTTATGTACCTTTGAACCTTTAAGAGAGTTCACCTCTAAGGACTCCGTGCAATATGTGTTGACAGTGCTGTGACTCTGCCAAACAGTTAATCTGCTGTGGGTCTGCATGTTGTATACACGGACACCAATTGGTTGCTGTTCTGTCTTTCTCTGCTGTGTAACATTTCATGCGTTTCACTGAAACACAGAGTTAATCAATCCTGATGAGTGATTGGTGATAAGATTATTATAATCATTATGGTCATTAACCAGAATCTATAACGTAACTCTAAGGGTGTTATAGAGTTAAACAACATAGAGTTGAAGTCGTAGAATTAAACAGCACAGAAACAGATCCTTCGGTCCAACAAGTCCAAATCAACCAGATATCCTAAACTGATCGAGTACCATTTGCCAGCATTTGGTCCATATCCCTCTAAACCCTTCTTATCCATTTACCCATCCAGACGCCTTTAAAATGTTTTAATTGTATCAGCCTCCACCACCTTCTCTAGCAACTTATTTCATGCACACACCACCCTCTGTATGAAGAAACTGCCCCTCAGGTCCCTTTTAAATTTTTCTCCTCTCAACTTAAACCTATGTCCTCTAGATTTGGATACCTTACCTACATTGTCTATTAATCCTATCCATGCCCCTCATGATTTTATAAATCTCTATAAGATCATCCCAACAGCCTCTGATGCCCCAGGGTAAAAAAAAACAGCCTGTTCTGCCTCTCCTTATAGCTCAAACCCTCCAACCTGGCAACATTGTATAAATCTTTTCTGAACCCATTCAAAAGTTAAACAACATCTTTCCTATAACAGGGAGACCAGAATTGAATAAATGTTCTAAAAGTGGCCTCACCAATGTCCCATATAGTGCAACATGATATCCCAACTGCTGTACCCCATGTACTAACCAATGAAGACAAGCATACCAAATGCCTTCTTCACCTCCCAGTCTACCTGTGACTCTACTTTCAAGGAACTGTGCACCTGCACCCATGGGTCTCCTTATTCAGCAACACTCCCCAGGGCCCTACCATTAACAATATAAGTCCTACCATGGTTTGCCTCACCAAAATACAACACTTCATATTTATCTAAACTACACATCATCTACCACTCCTCAATTCATTGACCCATGTAATTAAGGCCTCATTGTACTCTGAGATAGCTTTCTTCACTGTCCACTACATTACCAATTTTGGCGTCATCTGCAAATTTATTAATCAAATTTCCAATATTCACATCCAAATCATTTATATAAAATGACAAGAGATTATTCTTGAAATATCAAAAAGTGTAGCATGAGTTACATAGAGGACTTAGAATGCCCAAACAGTAGCAGACTCCATAATAACCAAAAAAAGGAAAGAATACGATAAAATGTTTCAAAAATTTACATATGGAAAATGATGATAGAACTGCACAATGTGAATGATTCTTTTGGAACATAGGTTCAGTGGGCTACATGGTTTTCAGCTGGGTTGTAAAATTCATTGATTCAAGAGCTTTCCTGAGAAATGAGATTAGTACTTTAGATTTCAATGTAATTGAGCTTTATTGACTGTTGAGTCCAAAAGAATTGTTTGTCAGAAGCTTACAAGGAATAGCTTTAGCCCATGACCTGATATTAGTTGTTAAGGAACAATCCAAAGCGTGTTTTCATTATGCATTGAACAAGTTATGTGTAGCAAATCTAATGATAGATTTTCAAAAACTCCAAACTCTTCAAACTTTCACAGGAGTAAGTGGAGAAAGGAGGATAATAAATTGAAGAGTTAAGATTTGGGGTGAATAATTGGTTTTGGAGAATTGCTGAATTATTCATCAGTCAGAAAACTAAACAACTTATCCTTATCAGAAATTGCTGGATAAACTCAGCAGATCTGGCAATATCTGTGGAGAGAGAAGCAGAGTTTCTGTTTATTCAGCTTTCCAGCATCCTAAGTTATTTGCTTTATTTAGTTTCAACTTATCAATAGTGTTGATCTGATCAGAACCAGGAAATGTAGAGCCATCAGTAATTGTGAGCTCTGAAGAACTGAATTTTCCAACATTGAGTTTCCTACAGTAATTGGCTTTCAAAAGAAATGTCAAACTGGTGATAGAAGGTTTGAAAGTTAGCAAGATTTGTGCAGAAGGGGTAAGTTAGAGCTGATAGACTTAGCTTTGCTCTGGAAATAGTTGACAACTTGTAGAATGTTATAAGGAGACAGCAGGTGAACTTTGTCAATTGATGGACAGTCAATTCTGCTATAACATGCATTTCTTCAATGTGAATTGGCTATAACGCGATTGAAAATTTACACCATTATTTGTGGAACACAAACTTTCCTTACCTGGTTAAAAGTCACACAACACCAGGTTATAGTCCAACAGGTTTAATTGGAAGCACACTAGCTTTCAGAGCGACGCTCCTTCATCAGGTGATAGTGGATGGCTCAATCCTAACATAGAAGTTATAGCAAAAATTTACAGTGTGATGTAACTGAAATTATACATTGAAAAATTGATTGTCTGTTAAGCCTTTCATTAGTTAGAATACAGTGATAGTTTCACTTCTTTCATGTGTAAATCACAAAACCTTTTTTTTTAAAAGTTGCATTCTCAGGTTAGCTGTTAACAATGGTGATAGCTAGACAATATGTTGAAGGTGTTAGCCCCCTGTATTCTCTGTCTATGCCATGATGTTTAGATTGATTCTAATCTAAAAAGTGAGATAACAGAGTTTTACATAAATTCATGCAGTTTTTGAGCTCAGAGTTCTACATGAATGCATGCAGTTTTTGAGCAAAGTACAATCTAATCCTGCAAGTACAAATTCACCCCACAAAATATATGTGTGCATGTGGGTCTTTGTCTGTCTGTGTGTGTGTCTGTCTGTCTGGGTTGGGGGTTGTGAGTGTGAGAAAGTGTGTATGTGTGTGTGTGTAGTGAGTGCAGAGTGTCTTAAGTCTGTGAGGGGGTGCATGTATGAGTGTGGGAGTGTGTATGTCTGTAAGGGTGTGTGTGGGCATCTGTATGTGTGTATAGGAGTGCCTGTGTGTGTGTGAGAGAGTGTGTGTGTGTAGGAGTATCTGTGTGTGTGTATAGTGCAATGGTGGTCACCTGTAATGTGACATGAACCCAAGATCCCAGTTGAGGCCCTTCCTATGGGTACTAAACCTGTATTGGCTATAAAACAATCTGGTCCCATTGTTTTAAATGGTGCTGCTATTACATGATTTTCTTATAGCACAGGATCGCATGGGAATGGAAATATCATGTTATTAGATTACTTACAGTGTGGAAACAGGCCCTTTGGCCCAACAAGTCCACACCGCCCCGCCGAAGCGCAACCCACCCATACTCCTACATCTACCCCTTACCTAACACTACGGGCAACTTAGCATAGCCAATTCACCTGACCTGCACATCTTTGGACTGTGGGAGGAAACCGGAGCAACCGGAGGAAACCCACGCAGACACGGGGAGAATGTGCAAACTCCACACAGTCAGTCGCCTGAGGCGGGAATTGAACCCGGGTCTCTGGCGCTGTGAGGCAGCAGTGCTAACCACTGTGCCACCATGCCGCCCACATCAGAACAGACTGCAATAATACTTGGAACTAAATGAGATTGAACAAGGTAGAAATAGTACTGGACTGAAAATTGAGTAGAAAGTAGAACAAGTAATTCGGGTTAGAAGGATTAGGAGACTCATGCAATTTGGGGTACAATGAAGTCAAATATATAGGTGAGTAAAAATGGAATTGAATTCAATAATCAGAAGGACAGTGTTGATAGGGTTAGGGTTAGGGTTAAGACCAATACTGCCGAACAACTTTATTGAACTTTATAAAGATTTGACTGGTGCAAATATTGTCAAAGAGCTAATTAATTTCCAAACGTAAGTGTTTCCTTTCCTCTTTCCCCTTACAACAGTACTTGAACATCAGGAGTTTCAAGAACAAAATGGACATGATACAGATTTTGGCTCAATATTAGAATTGCTCTTTTATTGAACTCACAAGATTGTCACTCCAAAGCAAATTCTTCTGTGACTTGACTGGAATTTCCTCAAACCACAAAACAAAGCCCTTTTCAAGGTTGACTGAAACTTTCACAAGTTTTCACGGTTCAAATCCCGATGCAATGTGACTGACTTAAGAATTACCTCAGTACAAGCTGCTCTACAGTTGGGCTGGCACTTACAATTACACCTTTATATTCAATAGAATTACCATCACTGATATAGCAACGTACGATTTTTACTGCAAACCCGCCAGGCAATGACCATCTAGGTAAAAACAATGACTGCAGATGCTGGAAACCAGAGGCTAGATTAGAGTGGTGCTGGAAAAGCACAGCAGTTCAGGCAGCATCCAAGGAGCAGGAAAATGGATATTTCGGGCAAAAGCCCTTTATCAGGAATAGAGGCTCCTGATGAAGGGCTTTTGCCCGGACGTCGATTTTCCTGCTCCTCGGATGCTACTTAAACTGCTGTGCTTTTCCAGCACCACTCTAATCTAGGCAATGACTACCTTCAACAAGAAAGAATCCAACCATTGCCCCTTGACATTCAGTGACATTTCCTCCACTATCAACATCCTGACACTAATTATTGACCAGAAACTAAACTAAACCAGCCATTTAATACTATGGATGCGGGAAAAGATCAGAGGCTATCAGCACTGCAGCATTCTCCTCAGAACCTGTTCACCATCTACAAGACACAATTGTGATGGAATGTTCTGTACTTGCCTGGATAAACGTAGCTCCACCAACAGACAAGATGCTCAGCAGCATCCATGACAAAGCGATCTACTTGATTGTCACCCAACCTTCAACATTCATTCCCTTCATCACTGCTGCATGGTGTCAGCAGTGTGCACCAGCCTCAAGATGTACTGCAGCAACTCACCAAGACTTCTCTGACATGATGTTTCAAACTCATGATCTCTGACCATTAGAGCTCAAGGGCAACAGATTCATGGGAGCACAACGAACTGAAAGTTCCCTCCAAGCCACACACCCTTCTAACTTCGAACTATATCAGCATTCTTGCATTGTCGTTGTATCCAAAATCTGGAAGTACTTTCCACATGGCATGGTGGGTTCCCCACAGCCTAATGACAGCAATGGTTCAAAAAAAGATGCTCACCATACATTCCCTCCACTTGTAAGTTCTGCAAAACCACTATTGGAGTGATTTGATTGAAAAGAACATTTTCTCCATCTCCCTCCAGGATACACTTCATCTGATCTTTTGTCAAAGTTTAGAAAAATATTTGAATAGAACAAAAGCTGCAATCATCGTACATGCTCCTTGCATGTATAATGTATGACTTACCCTCTCATCACATCTATTCCAATTATTGAATCTCTGCCAAGAAATTTCAACATATGAACATTCAGACCCCTGAAGTGATGAGGCAAAATTCAATAATATCTATCCATGGTTTGTATTCAATATTGATAAACAGCATGCACCTTGAAATAACAGCACAAGGCATTTAATGGAAAAATTGTGAAGAATGTAATTCTGTAGCAGTATGAATGACAGAATGGGACATAGTTTTTAAGATTTATCTCTGACAAATTTTCCTGTTTAGTGAGGGTGTATTTTGATTGTACTCCTGCTGGATATGCCACAACATTATCACTGTTAAAAACTTTCCCCTTTAGCCTTGTTCTTGGTCTTACCCGAATGCATATCAGGGTACGTCTAGCTTTTTATTGTGTGCTTTGATTGACAGGCACCATAGTTCCCCTTATTTCTAAGTTCTGTAAAACCACAATTGGAGTGATTTGATTGATTCCACCATCTCTTCCACTTCATATTTCCATTGACTTCAATTTAACCTGAACCTCAGTTTCATAACTTAAGTAAAAATGCCTTAGTAGAATATTTAACTTCTAAAATCCAATTACCTGTGTAAGCCTTTTAGAGTAAATTTGACTACATATAAATTATGTCTTTAGAACTTACAATCATTCATTTTGCTTATTGCACAATTAAATAAAATGAGATTTGTGACACAATGTAATTACTACCTCTTCATAATTAAGAACTAAATTAATCTTTCATTATTTTCTCTCCAGGAGAGATCTAATCAATTTGTAGTATACAGCATAATGATCATAAGTATGTGATCTCTGAGCATCAAAGGTAGAACTCTCTGTCTAGTTTTTAGAGCACTAGCCAATATATTGTAACTGGATTTCTGTTGGCTTATTTTAAGCAATATCTTGAACTGATGACAATGTTTTAATGGTGTACTTAAATTAGCCCACAAAGTGTCAGAAATAGCATGCAGGCTGGTTTCTTATCTCAAACATAGGAAACATTGATATCTGATGCATCAGAAATAATGCACAGAGAAAATTGATGATCCAAAAATGGTTTGCAGAAGAACTTAAATGCCAAAAATGGAGCACAGGTGAACTTGAGAAGAATTGGGCTCTTCAAAATAGAGCAGTGCCAAACTGGTAACACCAAGAATAACACACGGAGGAGTTTCCTTAAAAATCTTGAAGTACAAGTGTTAGGCCACAAATGAGTTGAAACCCACACATTATATGTTTGCATAATTTAGGTTCTGTATAACTTTCTTGACAAAACAAATTTCTGGACAATGGTAACACCTTACTAGCTTTTGTGTATGATGTAAACCCCAGTCATGGTCACAGTAGTTTGAGTGTGCACAACATCAGCCTGATGATGTGTGCTAGCTGCTCATTATAATTACCTCTACAGCCAAATGTTATGAATTGTATTGTGACTTGACTGCAGATATTAGCAGAGTGCCCAATACCTATACTCGCTGGTAGTACTATAGTTAGTTAGGTTGTTTGTAAAGTTAGTTTGCAAGTGAAGGTACACTCAGGCTGTTGGAGGTGATAAGATAATTGGGAATAGTGTTGTGTAACAAAGAAGAATGATTGCCCATGATGGACAGCAAGCCAAAATTTTCAAATGCTGTACTTCAATCTTGGCAGGGAAACACAAAGAAGGAGAGATGTTCTGCAAGAATGGGACGTAAATAGGATGCCCCCCCCCAGATATATGAAGAGAAGGCATTTGCAGCAAGTAGGAGTTCAGGGAAAGCAAATTTAGTGATCACACAGAAGCAATCAAGATCAGTGAATACTATGTCCCCTGTAAACTGCATTGTGAGCATTTGCTACTGGTATCACATTTATATATGTCCCTTCGCCTTTATAGACTGAACAGTAATGATAATAGCGCACTGTCACAATTTCATACTTGCACACACTAGCACAAATCTTGACCTTACATTTGAGGATAGCAAACACCAGGCACAGTGCAATACACTTCAGAGAAGTCAAAGGGAGCATGGATAACATGGCATAACATATAACACAGAAGCCAGTTGATCAGAGTGATATGCAATGTGCCTTCAGCTGAACAAAATTCAGAAGAGAACTTAATTGTTAAAGCTGCATTTTATTCCTTTGACATGTGATGCCAAGGCATACAAGGCTATGGGTCAAGTGCTGGCAAATGACATGAGAATTGTGAGGTGGTGATTTTTGATTTTCTTTTGTTCTGTAGCTCTCTCTGACTGTGACTTGACTGCCTTGGGTGCAAGCATTATCAGAAATAATGAGAATAATTCAAAACCCAACATAAATTTCTAAGTTTAATCAGAATACCAGTTAACAATACAATACACCTATCAGCAATGCACCCGATAGATGCAAATAGATTTTGAGAGAGATTTACATACCATCTGCCAGTCAATGGTTACTGTTTTTGATTGTAAATATCCGAATACGACCAAAATGCTTGGCTGTAGCATCAAATTATTTCTTATTCATAACCTCCTTTTCAAGGTAGGTATGATTTTCATTAACAGCATCATACTGCCCTCTCAACAGTGACCTGAAAGTACAACTAGCATCTAATTCTTTGTTCAAACTGGAATATTAGAGTCTGTTTAGATATTGTGCATCTGCTTTAGATTTACTTGAGAATCACTTTTCTAAGCAGCAAACATTTTGATCATTATTAATGAAAACAACAACAGAATCTTTAATAGGTAAAATTGATCCATGATAATTAAGGAATCATACTTTCTCAACAGACCAACTTCCACAAAACTATGCTTAATTATTTTTAAAAAATGTTTACTTGCCACAATAAAAAAATACAAAAGCACATATAACTGAACTTCTTTGCATTTTTAAAGAAGATCAGCCCTGAAATCTTTAATGAGTGTCAACTTGCATCAATTTTCTTTCAATGTCCAAGTAAAATACATCACTCAATTTTGCCAAGTCTTTGTAGATGTGCTTTGCAATTGCCCCAGACTTACATTGTAGCTATACATCTAGGAAACAGGAGTTTGTTCCGACATTACCTTCCCACCTCCTGATTATTTGTGTTCGACAATGTTGATTTCAAGGTTTGGAGTCAGCAATAGAATGGAGTTATAGCTGTTACCCCAAGCAGGAAGCCAGAGATGAAGTTTGAGGCAGAACAATGCAGTCAGGTAGATGTCTGTTCTTTGAGAAATTGGCTTAGTTCCGGAGATAATGTTGTGGACATTCGTCATCACCCCTCACCAAGTAGTCTCCACAAATGCCCATATCTCCATCAAATTTCCATATTCCCCATGCACCTCCCCCCTCCCCAACTCTATATCTTTGGCAATTTCACATACCTCAACCATAGTTTCTTTCCCTCCTATATCTTTCATGCTTCCTCATCACCCAAAGCCCCACCTTAAGCTTTTTTTGCATGAATGCAACATTTACTATGTTGTCCGTGACTGATAGTGCCTTCTGCCTGTATTGTGCTGTAAACTTTCTGAGTCTCAGCTTATTAAAGGACATTAGCGAACAAAAAAGTAGTTTTACAGCAATCAATGATCATTACATGGTACCATTAATGAGGCGAGCTTTCAACTTCACATTTTTCCCTTTCAGCAATCGAGTTTAAAATCCACCAGCTCTCAGAGTGCTATTTGAAATCATTCCCCCAGGATATCAAATAAAGAATGCGATCTATCTTCGAATAAGAGCCTCTCTGACTACAAATCATGAATTGTTGCAAATACCTCCAGCTCCATTCTGGAAGGATCAAAATGCAGGTAGGTTTATAGCTGTGGTTGCCTTCACTTGTGGTGATACAGACCTTGCAGTGTTCTGGTGTTGGATTTGTAGCTGCAACATTTAGTGGATAACAATGATGAACTCCTTTGTCAAAATCACACATGAAGAGATCCAAAAGGAAATTGATTAGATTAGATTATTGAATTAGGAAACAGTTCAAGGCAACTGCCAACCAATTAATACTTGGTTGGACAAGCATAAAATCATAAAATCATGCAACACAGAAAAAGAAATTCAACTTGTTGGTTCTGCATCCCCTGTCTACAAGAACAATTGTGCTGCACCACTTTCTTTGTAATATATTCTCCTTCAGGTGCTTACTCAAGGCTCTTTTAAAAGCGACAATTGAAATTGCCTCCACAAACTCTCAGGCAGTGTATTCAAGATTCTAAATGCTACATGAAGCAGTAAATGCATAAAAGGGTTTACTGACATAGAAACATTAAAAATCGGAGCAGAAGTAAGCCATTTGGCTATTCAATATGATCATTGGGACATACATTACAAGATATGATGCATCTGTCCGGATGTAAAGGACTACTCTTGGGAAGTGTTAACCAGTCACAAGATGTGTTCAGTTGTTGTTCTAGTGCTAAATCCATGCAGCTAGCAGTAACCTGTATTGTTCTTAAGTAGAGCTTAATGTTTCACAAGAGATACACCCCAACTCGCCGTATCTGAGATGTAATGTTACATAGAACATAGAACATAGAAGAATACAGCGCAGTACAGGCCCTTCGGCCCTCGATGTTGCGCCGATCCAAGCCCACCTAACCTACACTAGCCCACTATCCTCCATATGCCTATCCAATGCCCGCTTAAATGCCCATAATGAGGGAGAGTCCACCACTGCTACTGGCAGGGCATTCCATGAACTCACGACTCGCTGAGTAAAGAACCTACCCCTAACATCTGTCCTATACCTACCCCCCCTTAATTTAAAGCTATGCCCCCTTTTAATAGCTGACTCCATACGTGGAAAAAGATTCTCACTGTCGACCCTATCCAAACCCCTAATCATCTTGTACACCTCTATCAAGTCACCCCTAAACCTTCTTTTCTCCAATGAAAACAGCCCCAAGTGCCTCAGCCTTTCCTCATACGATCTTCCTACCATACCAAGCAATATCCTGGTAAACCTCCTCTGCACCTGTTCCAGTGCCTCCACATCCTTCCTATAGTATGGCGACCAAAACTGCACACAATACTCCAGATGCGGCCGCACCAGAGTTTTATACAACTGCAACATGACCTCAGGACTCCGGAACTTAATTCCTCTACCAATAAAAGCCAGTACGCCATATGCCTTCTTCACCGCACTATTTACCTGGCTGGCAACTTTCAAAGATCTGTGTACATGGACACCGAGATCCCTCTGCTCATCCACACCAGCTATTAATACAAAGTAACAGAGCTTTACTGTTTATCATAACTGAGATCTACTTCTCCAAGGATTCAAGTGGACATCCTTTCTCCCATGGTATCAGTGAATAATGTTCAGCTTCCTACCCTGACAAATATGCTGAACAAGCTAAATATCAAGAATTCTAAGCATGGAACTCAGAGCAGATATCTGGTGGCCTTGGCAGATGGTGAACTTTTAAAATCTGGAATTAAGAAAGCCAGTCTCATGATGACCATGTAACAATTGTCATAGCCTAACTGGTTCACAAGTGAAGGAAATCTGCCATTCTTACCTGGCTTGTCCTTTGTGGCTCTCTACCCATCAGAGTTGACTCTTGACTGCTTTCTGAAATGACATTGAGATGCAACTAACGTAAGGACCATTAGTGGTAGACAAGAAATGCTGACCTTACCAATGATGCTCACATTCCATGTGAGAAGAAACAAAATTCAATAACTAGGCAGTAACAGTGAAAGTATGACCCAAATTATCCTAGGACAGTTAGGTTAGATTCAGAATAGAAGAATGCTACCTCTTTTTATTTAAGTATCTACTTGAAGTACTTTCTCATCAATATCAATTAAACAACAATTTCATGTTCTGCAGAATATTTACTGATTGAATTCAGGCTTTCTGCTCTCTCTGTTCCATCAGATTGTTACTTTGTAATGATTAATCTGCCAACGCTGAGCATCTTCTGTGGCAAATAGGATTTCAATATGAATTGATTGTGCTGAGTTTACAATGTTGGCCCTTGAAAAGTTTGTCAACATCCTACAAGTAGATTAACAATTTTAAACATTTTTTCACTGTATCTTGTTTATATGTGGCATGGAAAGAAAATTATAAACCAAAAGGGCAGGCTAGATCTCGATTCCTCTTGATTGTAAACATTTTAAATATTGTAGAGGATGATCAGCTCACCAACTTATAGACATCAGTGGAATGAACACTATAGATTCCTTGACCACCTTGTTATGTATTTCTGTATAATTCTGGTCCTGTCCAAGTCATGTATTGCGAACAGCAGAGAACTGAGGATGTTTCATTTCTTTCTTGGTTGTCTGCTGTCCCATCTAAACATTAGCTATATTAGTTCAACATAAAGGACACTCTGTATCATACAAACAGAGAGAAAATATCAATATTTGGTCCATACCACAGAAAAAAGGAACTTCAGTGGAATGGTGTTTGGCGTTTAAACTGATATCTTGCCTACCATCAGAGGTAGGTGTGAACTATCCCACAGCTTTACTTTGAAAATCATCTAGGGAAATTTTTCTTCTACCTTGGCCAATCCTTGAACATTATGCAACTTATCAAAAAAATTAGCCTGGCCATTATCACATAAGTATGTGAGAATTTGCTGTATGAAAATTGACTGCTGTGTTTCCGTTATTAACAATGACTTCATTTCAAAATTCCTCTTTTGGCTGCTTATTTTGTCATGTCACAGTATGAGGAGCAGTGAAGAGAAAACTCTTGACTAAAGGAGAAAACAAAATTAAAAGTGATTTCACAGTCTCCATTATATAAAAAAAATTAACACAATCTTTCTCATTTCACAGCTGTCGCCTGACCTACTGGATGTTTCTCGCATTTTTATTAGATTTCCATGATCTGCAGTATTTTGCTGTTTTTGTTTTAGCACCACTACTGCACTGTTTTTAATGCAGCTTAAAATGACTCATAGAAGTCAATAATGTATAAACAATCTGAGAAGATAATTTTTAATCCAGTAAATATACAAGACAAAGCAGAATAAGTCATCACTGCTTCTGTACAAAGCACCAAGAAAGAGAAAAAAACTCCTTAGTTTAGAAAACGACAGCAATTGAATGGATTATAACTTCTTGTCATTATAAATAAGCATATCACACACAATGATGCTGAAATGGGTCTGTGAGTGCATTAATCAAGGGATTTTGATTAGAATACATTTATTATAAGTGACAGTCTTTCAGTCATTCATTATTTTGCTTTCAATAGATGATGACTATTTCACCAAACTCTATTTGTGCTGAATGTCAATATATTTTAATTTATTAACTATTTTGTCTCAATTTTATGTAAAAAAAAGTTATTCTAAAGGACGTAGTTATCATGGGAGGGAAGAATATTTCCAGTCAAGAAAATGATGTTCATTTTGCAATATGCAATGGAAAATTTCTACCTTGTACAAAATATTGAAACTTTTATGAATTAATTTTATTCTTACAAGGATTATATGTCAAAAGTTAGCTGGGAAATAGCAAATAGAGTTAAAGAGTCACACAGCATGGAAAAACAGACCTTTCAGTTCAACTTGTCCATGATGACCAAGTTTTCCAAACTAACCTTGTGCCATTTGTCTGTGTTTGGCCCATATCCCTTTAAACCTTTCCTATTTATGTACCTGTCCAAACATCTTTAGGGAATGTACCTGCATCTATCAATTCTTCTGGTAGCTCCTTCCACATATGAACCATCCTCTGTGTGAAAAAGTGCTCCTCAGGTCTGTGTTCAATCTTTCTCCTCTCACCTTAAAATTATGCTGTCTGATTTTGAAGTCCCTTACCACTCTGTCTAATTGTGACACAACTTCCAAAGAACCTTTAGAGCTCTCTGTTCTGCAACATTCCCCAGGACCCTGCATTAACTGTGTAAGTCCCGCCCTTGTTCATCTTACCAAAATGCAACATTTTGTATGTATCCAAATTAAAATCCACTTGCCTCTCCTTGACCCAGTGGCCCAATTGTATTCCTTGATAACTTTCTTCTTCACCATATATTATTTGCCACTTATCTGAATGCTGCATTCTGCCAATATAAATCATTTTCTTTCTGCAGATGTAAACTCCAAGAAATATGTCCGTCATGGTGCAGTTGTAAATCACTGCTTAACCTTCTCAGCTCCACAGAAAATTGTCTGAGTTTCTCTCTCCACGTAACAGAACCCCTTCATTTTCTATTCATTCATGGGATTTAGTTTTCACTGCAAAGATATATTGCCCACTTTTAATTGGAGGTGGTTGTAAGCTGCCTTCTGAAGTGCTGCCCCAGTCCATGCAGTGTAGTTACATCTGCAGTGCTGGGCAGAGGCAGCTCCAGGACTTTGTCACATCACAGTAAGTTTATGGCAATGTAATTCCAAATCAGGATGGTGCATGGCTTAGAAGGGAATGGGAGGTGGTAGTGTTCTGGCAATTCTGTTAACCTTGTCATTCTCGGTAGAGGTTGCGGGTTTGGAAGGTGCCGTCGAAGGAACCTTGGTGAGTGACTGCAGTGCTTCTTGTAGATAGCATGCAATGCACATCAGTCGTGAAGGAAGTGGATGTTGAAGCTTGTGGAAATCATGTCAGTTTAGTTATACTTATCAAGAAAATGGCTGTAGTCTATGACACTCCTGATTTGTGCTTTGTCGATGCTTGATTCTATTCTGGCAAACATTTTGTACAACATCTCAAAGACTTTAGGGAATGTAACAAGGCCTTCTACTTAGAATTGAACACATAATTTCAGCTGAAGATGAGTCAGAGTGTTAGAAAGATTCAGGATGATTCTCTTTGTTTTGTACTCCACCAACGAATAAACTTTGTGAGTAAAGTTTTTTATGAGCAGACTGATCAACTTGTCCCATTAATTTCAAAGATTTTCTCCTCACACTCCTTGATCACTCAGTTAAAATTACACCATTAAGTTTATGCAATATTTAGTAACAGTAGAGGAATGAAAGGTAGAGCTGGGCATTGTCAGTACACCTGTGAAAACTAACATGGTGCTTTTGGACAATGTCACTTAGCAGCACATAGAATGTAGGGAGAAATAGGAGAGGCCAAGAATAGATCCTCAGTGGAAGGCACCAAATACAAGGACTTTGGCAAGGAAAGAGAGGGTGGAAATAGAATGAGAGTTTGAAATGACGAGGGGGCCAGAGGTTCCTTTCTCAAGGTTGAATGATGACGGTAGATTTAAAGCTGAGATGGATCATAGCAGAAGACAGCAAGAACTCTTAGCAATACCAATAGACAATGGGAATTTGGGTGGTAACAGTTTAGCGAGCATAAGATGGGGATAAAGAGAAAGACTACCTGGAGAATGTGAACACTGACAGAGCCTGCGGGAGTCACAGGAGAGAATCTGGAGAGAACTGTAAGGTCAGAGTTACAGCAGGAGGGAGATTTAGAGACATCTGGGCCCATGGTTCATGGAAGAGATGGAAGCTGCAGAGGCAGCTGATCAGATTGTCTCAGTCTGACTGACAGAGGATCCATGAACTCCTTACTCTATTGGATGTGAGCACAGCACAGATGGGGAGAAATGAGGCCTTCAAAAGGCTGATGCATTGCTCCTCACTTAGTCCTAACAGGGTTTTAATTAATCACTTGATTTCTTTACATAAATTAGAATACTACGTTTTGGGACCACATGTTTAAATGAAACTTTGATGCAACTGGTCATGTGACAGTGACTGATGTCTACCTAATCCAAACTACTAAATCACTCTCAATCCCATCACTTCATACTTTGTGCAATAGCCTATCATGGGGAACCTTATCAAATGCCTTACAGAAATCCATTTACACCACATCAACCACTTTACCTTCATCCACCTGTTTGGTTATCTTCTCAAAGAACTCAATAAGGTTTGTGGGGCATGACCTACTCTTCACAAAACCGTGTTGACTATCTCTAATCAACTTGTTCCTTTCTGGATGATTATAAATCCTATCTCTTATAACCTTTTCCAATACTTTACCCATAGCCGAAGTAAGGCTCACTGGTCTATAATTACCAGGGTTGTCTCTACTCCCCTTCTTGAACAAGGGAACAATATTTGCTATCCTTCAGTCTTTTGGCACTATTCTTGTTGACAATGATGACATAAAGATCAAAGCCAAAGACTCAGCAATCCCTTCTCTGGCTTCCTAGAGACTCCGAGGATAAATCCCATCCAGCCCAGGGGGCTTACTTATTTTTACACTTTCCAGAATTGCTAATACCTCCTCCTTATGCACTTCAATCCCATCTAATCTAGTAGCCTGTATTCTCCTCAACCACATTGTCTTCTTCTAGTGTAAATACTGATGAAAAGTGTTCATTTCGCACTTGCCCTATCTCCTCTGACTCCACGCACAACTTCCCACTACTACTCTTGATTAGCCCTAATCTTACTCTAGTCATTCTTTTGTTCCTGATATATCTACAGAAAGCTTTAGTGTTTTCCTTGATCTTATCTGCTAATGACCTCTTATGCCTCCTGGCTGCTCTTAGCTCTCACTTTTGGTGTTTCCTGGCTAACTTGTAACTCTCAAGCGCTCTAATTGAGCCATCACATCTCATCCTAACATAAGCCTTCTTCTTCCTCTTGACAAGAAATTCAACTTCTTTATTAAACCATGGCTCCCTCTCTCGATCATTTCCTCCCTGCCTGACAGGTACATACTTATCAAGGACCCACAGTAGTTGGTCCTTGAATAAGCTCCACATTTCAATTGTGCCCATGCCCTGCAGTTTTCTTCCCCATCCTATCCATCCTAAATCTTGCCTAATCGCATCATAATTGTCTTTCCTCCAGCTATAACTCTTGCCCTGCAGTATATACCTGTCCCTGTCCATCACTAAAGTAAACATAACTGAATTGTGGTCACTATCAACAAAGTGCTCACCTCCTTCCAAATCTAATACCTGGCTGGTGTTAGGCTGATTAGGTTACAAGTTTCCTTATGCACATCACTAATTAAGTCTAAACTGCAAGCAATTGTGACATAGATAGTAAGAATTGGAACCATTCAATCTTGCAATGGTGCAAAAGAAAATGCTGACTTTATCATTCATTGTATAGATCACAGTGTACAATCAATTTGAAAACCAACTTTGTATGTTATTAAAGAATATGGAAAATTTATCTTGCTTAATAGTCGAGGAAGAAATCAATAATGCAATCCTCATAATGAGACATAATTCTGAGATTAGAGTTTACCCAGTTGGTAAAGTGAAAAGGGAACAACCCATTGGAAGTTGTGAACACCTGTGAATGGTTAGTGATAAGATCCATAATTCCATGAAGAATGCAATGTGTGATAAGCAAAAAGAGCAGCTTGTTTCTATACTTTAAAGTATAAATTGTACCCAAAAGGAAACAGCATTAAATCAATAGTAGTTTTTGGTCATTTAATTCAGTAAAGGTTTTAATTTTTTTTTAGTTAAAAGACTGGAAGTTCAAATTTTACTTGAAAATAAATAGCTATCTACAGAAATTTGAACAACGATTATAATTTAATTGATTAAACGCAAGGGAAAGGTAGAAATTGGAAACAAAATTGATGATACAGCCTTCAGTGTTTTTGTTAAAAAAGCTGAAGGAAAGAGTCTGAGCCAGACTTGAATAAACAACGTAAAAAGGCAGGATTTCTGTTATGACATCTGTTTTTAGAGGAAGTGGAAATATTGTCAAAGGAAAGGTTGGTACATAATTGCCGCAGCATTATGATAACAGTAGCAGGTACAGCCTATGTTCCACCTGTGTTCCAGAAATAATATGCAGGAACATCCTGTAAGTGGATCAGAAATGTGCCCTGAGGGTTTATGGAGGTTGGCACATTTTCAATGTTATTGTCTTTTGTCATGGGTTCCTTGTGACTGTTGCTTGCAGAGCAAGCCCTGAAATCTTGGTCCCTGGTTTCCAACATGGAAGTTGTTCAGATCAAGCTGAAAGTTGAATCCATCATTGCTCATTTTGGTTTCCTTGCTAATTTTGCCAACATTGGGCTTATTTGGTAAAGTTGCTAAAATGGGAGACTGAATATTAATTAGGTGAGTTGTGGTCTTAATAAGGCATTAAACAAGCACCAATTCCCATCAACTAGTATCTTGCTGTTGCCTAGTGAGAATCTCACCACATCACTTGTGAAAAATATAGCAGATCGAGTGAGATGATCTCACCATTGAAATGGCTCTTGCTGCACTCATCAACTAATTCTATGATACATCTCACCATAGGCCATATCATTCTGACCCTTATAAGATCTGGACAGTATTTCGAGTTGATGGCCCTTCATGATCTGTCTTGTCTTTCCATGTCTAGAATCGTGGGTGCGACAATATCCATTCCAAGTTGGTTGGGTTCATGTTGTACATATCTTAGTGTCATTATCGTGGTGAGTGTGGGAGGCATTAACATTCAGAGCATCAACAATTTGTTCAGGTAATGTTTTCAGGAGTGGTCTCATCAAACAATTGTCCAGAATGCAATTGTTTTGTGTTAATGCAATGGGATACTTATTACATGCAGGAACATTCTAAGACGAAGTCTTGAAGCAGTTTTTGATTTGGCCCAGCCAATAGTGAGGCTCAAGGATTCAACTGACAACAATGAAATTAGTCCTGAGATCTTTCCCCTACTCTATGGAGAACCTCAGTTCAAAGTCAAGGTGTTTCAATGGATGTCTATTCTTTAAATGTTGATTTCATTAACTCAGTGAGCTTATAAACAAGGGTGCATGTGAAAAGTATATAATTTTAGCTCATTATTTCTTACAAATGAATATTTGATGTTTGTTTTGTGGGCAATCTTCTACTTAAAGTATTAATGTATTTACTTTCTTTATCATTATGAGCTGCAATATCAATTATCTTGTTACAGTGTCATCAGCAGTAATTCGCTGTGGAATTAACTTTACTCCAATATTAATTTAAGTTGAAATAGAGCTCCTTCAATTTATCGATTCGTGTAATGTCTCAGCCATTGAAAAGAATAATGGAATTCTAATTATGGGTGATGAGATCAAAATAAATGAAATCACAGGATGAAAATTTAACGTTAACAACTGTCCATAATTAGGGAAATAGGAAAGGGAGATGCTGAGAATCAAATTTAAATCACAAGGTCCAAATTGCATGAGTTTGTTGAGGTTGTGTGGGGCAAGCTACCTCTGTTCACTTCTTTCAACTAAATTTGGTATTCTTTTTCTTACAATTTTCTTACAATGCTTCAATTTTCTTACAAACACTGCAAATGACAGGCAGGGAGCAGCTCTTACAATTAACTAACAATATGTTTGAAGGAAGAAACCCGTGTAACATGAACCATAAAAACAGGTCTAAATGCTTCAATTTTGAAATGTACAGGCCCCAGACAAGATTATAAGCTGGTATTTTCCACAAGTTAATGGGTGCAGAGACTTTCTTAAAAATCTTCTCAGAGATGTTATTACAGACCTCTGAAGTAGCTGGGACTTGAACCTAAACTGTTTGGCTTTAGAACAGTACCACTGCATTATAAGAGCCCCCTTTTCCAATGATAGTATAGAATAGATTGTCAGTGAACTCAGTTAAATTGTCAGTTAAATTGATACAAAAATAAAAATTGCTGGAAAAATCAGTAGGACTGGCAGAATCTGTGGAGAGAAAACAAAATTAATGTTCAGAGTCCAGTTACCTTTCTTTAGATTAATATGTGGTGAGGAGTGATTCAGAGATTAGCCATGAACATTTAATTGCATTTAGATTCTATTTTAGAAGAAGCTTTTAATTCCCTTTATTCTTACTTGGTATGTGGGCGCTGCTGGCAAAGTCAACATTTGTTGCTCACCAGTTCCTTAATTGTCCTTAGGCTGAGTAACTGTTGAAAATCAGTCACATTGCTGTGGTCTTGGAGTTATGTGTCAGCCAGAGCAGATAAGGATAGCAGATTTTATCCCCCAAGGGACATTGGAGAACAACGATCAGTGATAATTTCCCGCTCATCATGGCTGAGACCAGTGTTTCAATTCCCTAATTTATTAACTGAATTAAAATCTGATGAGTTGCTACTGTGGGCTTTGAACCCATATCCCCAGAGGGTTAGCAGTTCTGTAATGTTATCACTACACCATCATTCATCCCATTAGGGGTATGAAGTTATTTGGATGAAAATGCATCCTTGATGATAAATGCAAACTAGGGCATCATAAGTCAGCAGCTTGTTTTCACTCCCCTGGGATATTCTTTTCAAACCCAATCTTTATAGGAATGAACTTCAAAGCACTCTGGGTATTATGGGCTTTATCGGCTGAATGACTACTTTCCTGTCACAATCTTATAATGCCAAAAGCTGATTATTGTTGCCCTCACAATTGAGATATTAATAATGCCACATATCTGACCATTATAGGTTGCAGAATATCCATGGTTCAGTGGTTAATACAGCTGTCTGACAGGGCCAGAGACCCATGTTTGATTCCTGTCTCTGTGGAGTTAAACATTCTCCTTGTGTATGTGTGAGCTTCTACTGGGTACTCCGATTTCCTCTTACAGTCCAAAATTGTGCAGATTAGGTGGATTAGCCTTGGTAAATGTGAGGATATGGGGATTGTGTGGGAGGTTGGTCTTCGGAGGTTAAATGTGGACTTGATGGGCCAAATGGCCTCTTTCCACACTGTTGAAAATGTGTTGCTGGAGAAGCGCAGCAGGTCAGGCAGCATCCAGGGAATAGGAGAATCGACGTTTCGGGCATAAGCCCTTCTTCAGGAATCCTGTGATTCCTGAAGAAGGGCTTATGCCCGAAACGTCGATTCTCCTGTTCCCTGGATGCTGCCTGACCTGCTGCGCTTCTCCAGCAACACATTTTCAGCTCTGATCTCCAGCATCTGCAGACCTCACTTTCTCCTCTTTCCACACTGTAGAGATTCTATGATTCTAATATTGCCTTAATGTTTTCACTGGGATTTTCCTTGTTGCCTGAAAGACACCAATGAAAGCATAGCAATATGGGAGTTCATTTCAAAGTGGTAGCGTTACCCCAGCTTTTTGTTCTGCTATTGTCTTCCTGCGAAAAGTTTAATAGATACCTAGAGCACACACACTGAACTCCAATTGTAATTTTTACTTGGGATATAGATGTTGCTGGCAAGATTAACTATTATTCTCTACTCCTCGTTACCTTGATGAAGTGGTTAAGTGAAATGGTTTAGGAAAGTCTTTTAAGAAAGGAAATGTATCTTCCTTATGTGGTTTGACCCACACTTCACTCCAGTCTCTGGGCTGTCTGTTACTTGCCCTCTGAAATGGTCTGGCAGGGCACTCAGTTCAGGTCAATTAGGGAAGGGCAACAAATGCTGGCCAGCAACATCTACAGCCTGTGAAATACTATTGAAAGAAAGTCAAGATGCCGTTCAGACAGTCCTCAATTTACCCAAATTATGATTGTCTTTGATAGTCTCTTTGACAGCCTTTTCCTGAACCATGTCTGTCTATCATTTGTTACACTTTACCACCGTTGAAAGTTGACAGTCAGTCATCTATCTATTTAATACAGCAATTTTCCTTCTGAAGCAATATATCACTTTGATTGATTTTGGGTACAAATTTAACTAACCTAAGTGATATTGAAAGCTATTGCTTTTACCCATTTATTTTCCTATCACTTTACAAAGTTTCTTTGTTCTTCAAAATGTGGGTCATTCGATTTATTCTTCCCTCCCAAAAATCACTTATTCTTATTAATGTATCTCATCCATTTATTGCCTGTTCTCTCCCATAGTTGTTTGTAGTATTTTCGGAGGATTCAAGGTTTTTTTTAACATTTCTTGTTTCCTTCCTTATGAAAATCTTTTATTTCTTTCCTCTTTGGGAAATAACAAAATAATAATATTCTCAATAATAAATGAACAATCAATAATGTCTGCCCAAAATGTAGTCCAACAAGTTTACCATTATTCCTAGGACCCGATTCTAATTACGCTGTGCTGATCCCATTTATTTTGCTTACTTTTATTCATTCATAGGATGTGGGTCTCACTGGCTCGGCCAACGTTCATTGTCCATCTTTGTTTGAGGAAAATATTATTGAATGATGAACAGTGATTATATGTATTTTTGACTGTATATTTTTGCACCTATCAGAATGAAATGTAATTTGTTAGTTGCTTTCCCAAATGTATAATAAATCTATATCCTTTGAAAGATAAAATCAGGCTGTCTCCATGCCCATCACACTTTTTAGTTCAGTATTGTCAACAAATTAGTCACTCCTATCTTTCTGTCTGTAGACAGTTCCAAAAGTTGAAAAATTCAAATTAAAATGTTCATTCCCATCATCAACCTTATCACCTGTGTTGTTTTCCAATCTTTTTTTTTCTTTTTCTTTAAGAAAATGAGTCACAATCACCTTTACTTTTGTCTTTTAAAGTTCTGCCATATACTTTTGTGTTACCCTCACCCCTCAACTTGGTTTCCCCTCTTGTCAGCTCATGGTTTGCTTCCTAATGATTGGAACTTCTCATACAGAGTTTATGACAGGAATTGTTGAATGAACTGTTGAGCCCAGAGGATTATAAAGCTCATCTCAAACAACAAACTTTCTTCCATCGTTTTGTTTCTTTGTTTTAATTATACATATGGGATTTAACCTGCTTTTTTAAATGTTTTTTTTTAAATGGCTGTTGTTATTCTACCATTCACACCCACTTTGGTCATTTTAAAATTTCTTTACTGTTGTACATGCGTCGAGGAGGATTTTAGGGGGTTAAAAAATTGACTGTGTGCAAATTAGTTACTTTCATTTTGATGATATTGTAAGAAGTGAGTGATTCTACTTTAACACAGAAATTGTTCTGTCAACTCTATTGTAGCCACAAAAGCGTAATAATTATCCATTAAATCTGTGAAGAAAGGGAGAATTCTCCAGACCGACAGCAAACTGTGGGGGAACTACAACTGCTACAAAATACAAATCTCAAAAGAAAATAAACTACCTAATCACATTATGAAACCATGACAAGAGAAACCGTACTACCAAAATCATTAATTTTAAAGGTAAACTAAGGACAACATAAAATTGGGCATCCGAGGTAAATCAATACTTCAGGTACAGACTTATAAACCAGATACTGTTTATTTAATCATGGGCTCTAGGCATTGCTGGCTAGGCCAGCATTTATTGTCAATCCTTAGTTACTCAGAGGATGATTAAAAATTCATCAAATTATTGCGGGTTTGGAGTCATTTGTAGAACAGATCAGGTAAGGACAGCACACTTCCTTCCCAAAAGAACATTAGTGAACAAGACTATTTTTACAAGGATGTTGCCAGGGTTGGAGGATTTGAGCTATAGGGAGAGGCTGAACAGGCTGGGACTGTTTTCTCTGGAGTGTCGGAGGCTGAGGGGTGACCTTATAGAGGTTTACAAAATTATGAGGGGCATGGATAGGGTAAATAGGCAAAGTCTTTTCCCTAGAGTCGCGGAGTCCAGAACTAGAGGGCGTAGGTTTAGGGTGAGAGGGGAAAAATATAAAAGAGACCAACGGGGGCAACATTTTCACACAGAGGGTGGTACGTGTATGGAATGAGCTTCCAGAAGAAGTGGTAGAGGCTGGTACAATTGCAACATTTAAGATGCATTTGGATGGGTATATGAATAGGAAGGGTTTGGAGGGATATGGGCGGGGTGCTGGCTGGTGGGACTAGATTGGGTTAGGATATCTGGTCAGCATGGACGGGTTGTACAGAAGCGTCTGTTTCCATTCTATACATCTCTATGACTCTATGACTCAATAACTGTTGGTAGTGGTTATTTGGTCACCAGTAAGATAGCTTTTATTCCACAATTTGTAAAAATTGAATTCAAACTTCCTCATTTGCCATGGTGTGACTTAAACCCAAGTCCACAGAACATTAGCCTGTGGTTCTGGATTATTAGTTCAGTGACCCTATCACTACACTGCCACTTCCTCATATGATCAACTAAATACAATTCTGTACACAATAAGGATAATATTTTATGGTGTTTTTGCTCACCAAGGGGTAAAATAAGTTGTATACACATTTGAAGAGGCACGGAAAGCCTTTAGCAATTATTTGAATCTCAGAACTAATAAAAATCTGGAAGAGGCAAAATTTAACAGCTGAATACAACATCCAAGAGATTCCAAAGATGGCTTTCTTAACGCTATCCACCAAGTACATCAATGGTGACTTTAAGTCAGAATTCATAAAAGACCAAATTATTCCAGGCATTACTGATGAGTCTTTTTGTCAGATTGACTACGGTCCAAAGAAATTCTAATCCAGAGAAAGTCATTAGGATGGTGAGAGAACCAAGGTTGAGAAGCAAAACAGATCAATCCTAAGGGGAAAAGATCAAACTTGGAAATATTTGGAATAAATTCAGTTCTTAATGATTTGGAGGAGCTGGTGTTGGATTGGGGTGGATAACGATAAAATTCGCACAACACCAGGTTATAATTCAACAGGTTTATCTGGAGGCACAAGCTTTTGAAATGCTGCTTCGTCACCAGGTTGTTGTGAAGCAGGATTATAAGACATAGAACTTATAGCAAAAGTCTACAGTGACATGCAGCTGAAATGATATATTGAACAAAATTAGATTGTTTTTTAGCTTTTAGAATGGTTTGTTAGTTTTGGTTCTTTAATATATTAGCCACACAACTTCTTTTAAGTCACATTCTCAATATAGCTTAAAATTTATAATAAAAGGTATCATCTCAGCTCAGACAATGTATTAAAGGTATGAGGTTAAAGTCTGTCTGTATCCCAATCTTGAGTCAGACTGGTTCTATTTCTAAAGTGGAATTTACACAATATTACATGGATTGACTTGCTGTAAGTTATGTATTTTTGAGCAAATAGGATGTATATGCAAATGTAATTCTGCAAATATAAATTCATCCCATAAACTTATATGTGTACATGTGTGTAGGAGAGAGAGACAGAGGGAGTGTGTGAATCTGAGTGTGTGAGTGTGAGTGCAAGTGAGAGAGTGTGTGCTTGTGTTTGTGCAAGTTTGGTAAAGTATGTGTGTGGGTGTGATGGGATATAAGCCTGTGAAAGGGTGCTTGCATGGGTTTTAGTGTGGGAAGTGTATATGTGTGTGTATGAGAGAGGGTCAATATAAATGTGTGAGTATGTAAGAGTGTGTGTGTACGTGTATGTGTGTGTGTGCGTGCTCGTGCACGTGCTTGACATGTGTGTGTGTGTGAGAGAGAGTGTATAGTGCAGCGGGGTCACCTGTAGTGTCACATGAACCCAAAGTCCCTGTTGAGGCCATCCACATGTGTACCGAACTTGACTATCAGCCTCTGCTCAGCCGCTTTGAGTTGTAGCCTGTCCTGAAGTCCGCCTTGGAGGATAGTCACCCAAAGATCCAAAGACGAATTTCGTTGACTACTGAAGTGTTCCCCGACTGGAAGGGAACATCCCTGTCTGGTGATTGTTGAGCAGTGCCAATTCATCTGTTTTCATAGTATCTGCTTGGTCTCACCAATCTACCATGCCTCGCAACTAACCGATGAAGAAGCAGTGCTTTGAAAGCTAATGCTTCCAAATAAACCTGTTATTGCGTGAGTTTTAATTCAGTTCTTAAGGTTCAGAACCATAAAAAAAGCACGTGATAAGCCAAAGCAATTGTGTTGGACAGACACCTGCCACAAAAATTCCTTGCCATTACTGTGGAGCAAAGAAATGTCACAAGTATGAAAAATGCTCAGCTACTAAAAGCAAACTATTTTATTATACTGCAAATCAATAGGCTAGTGAAAGCAAAGTTCAAAACAGGCCACAGAAAAACAAGAAACCAGAGAACTATCTATACAGAGGTAAATGAGATGGAATAGCTTTCAGTAAAGATAAAAACAAAAATATTGATGACCTTTGATCATTTTGGTAACATTTTGGTAAGTTGATATTGATGACAATGAGTATTTCATGAATTTAAAATTAGACATGGGAGTACGAGCCACGATATTGTCTGATAAATGAATCTAGGTAACAGCGCTTACAACCAACAGGAGTTCAAATAATGGACTAGGTGCATTAGCACACAAGGTATATGACAGACGACTCTCTAATACAGATGATACCAATTATTAGAAAACCTACATGTAATTTACAACAAAGAATTCTCACTCTTGAATATAAAGACATATATTGACTGCAATCTCATTTCAACTTAGAATCTGGTTTTTCAATAAAACTTCAAGGAATCGGGGAACGGAGGTAAAACATGTTATAAGACTCAAGAAGTTTATTGTTCAACAAAAATAAAGGCTAAGCACATTGGAATAAAAACAAATGCTTCATATCATCAATGAGATGGAAACTTGTGGTGCATTAGTTCAGCAGTGATTTTTTTTAGATTACAGTGTGGAAGCAGGCCCTTCGGCCCAACAAGTTCACACCGACCCGCCGAAACAGATACTATGAAAACAGATGAATTGGCACTGCTCAACAATCACCAGACAGGGATGTTCCCTTCCAGTCGGGGAACACTTCAGTAGTCAACGAAATTCGTCTTTGGATCTTTGGGTGACTATCCTCCAAGGCGGACTTCAGGACAGGCTACAACTCAAAGCGGCTGAGCAGAGGCTGATAGTCAAGTTCGGTACACATGTGGATGGCCTCAACAGGGACTTTGGGTTCATGTGACACTACAGGTGACCCCGCTGCACTATACACTCTCTCTCACACACACACACATGTCAAGCACGTGCACGAGCACGCACACACACACATACACGTACACACACACTCTTACATACTCACCATTTTATATTGACCCTCTCTCATACACACACATATACACTTCCCACACTAAAACCCATGCAAGCACCCTTTCACAGGCTTATATCCCATCACACCCACACACATACTTTACCAAACTTGCACAAACACAAGCACACACTCTCTCACTTGCACTCACACTCACACACTCAGATTCACACCGACCCAGACCCATTCCCTTACATTTACCCCTTCGCCTAACACTACGGGCAATTTAGCTTGGCCAATTCACCCAACCTGCATATTTTTGGACTGTGGGAGGAAACCGGAGCACCCGGAGGAAACCCAAGCAGACACGGGGGAGAATGTACAATCTCCACACAGACAGTTGCCTGAGGCGGGAAATGAACCTGGGTCTCTGGCGCTGTGAGGCAGCAGTGCTAACCACTGTGCCACCGTGCTGCCCTTTATTTTCCCCACTGACTCCCCCCACACTCCCACTGACACCCCCCACACTCCCACTGACTTCCCTCACATTCCCATTGACTCCCCTCACACTCTCACTGACTCCCCGCACACTCCCACTGATACCCCCCACACTCCCACTGATTCCCCGCACACTCCCACTGATTCCCCCCACACTTCCACTGACTCCCTGCATTCTCCCACTTTCCACAACAATATTTGAAGTGGAATATGTAGAAACCACCGTGATGAAGTCATGCGGACTTGAGGGAAAAGTAATGCAGGATCTTCTGGAAGACCTAGTCTTATATCTAGGTTCTCCCAACACTCTTTGTAGTAATGTAGAGATTATTCTTATTAACTGAAAATAATTCCAGAAACAAAAAAACCTACATTATATTTATTCTATTCATTAGACCAAACAATGCCTACCCTTGAATATACTGGACCATATAAACCCTTAAATAACCCACTGACTTAGAAGAATTGGATTGCCGCACACACAACATACACTGCAACCTGTATCACAACTAACAAGTTTTGAGAAAATTTGTAGCTCAGGTTGAGATTCTGGATGTAGGTTTGCTCGCTGAGCTGAAAGGTTCATTTTCAGATGTTTCATCATCATACTTCATATCTTCAGTGAGCCTCCAGAAGAAGCACTGTTGGTGTTTCCTGCTTTCTATTTATATGGAAAACACATCCATTCTAGGACAAGCCAAACTGAGACATGTACGAGAATTCCTAGAATCATGGCATGCCAACTGGAACTCTATCAATAAACATATGGATCTCATTTACCACCCTGAGGAAAAGAACAGGAAATGACATCACCATAGGAAATGATGTCGCCACCAGAAATGACATGACCAACCCACTGAAGATGTTACCTGGTATGGTGACAAAACATCTGAAATGAACCTTCCAGCACAGCGAGGAAACATACATCCTGTATTACTACTTTTGTCTATCAGGTCATTTGGTCTTTTGTCACATTTAATTGAAACTTTTGATCTAGCCTATCATGTCAATTTCCAAAATAGCCAATTGAAAGGGAAAACTAATATTTATATTATGTGACAGCAGAATACAAATTTGTTGGCACTGGCATTTGATTGGTGGAGGCATTTTCATGGATAATGCATCAGCTAATGATGATTGACAGTTAACTGCCAGGCATTATTTAAATTTTAAAGTAAACATGGTTGATTTTGATTAGTCAAAGCAATGTCTTGAATAATAAACTTATCCTACCACTGAGGTTTGAGATCTTAGCCTATAATTTCTTAATCTATAATTTCCTCCCCTTATTAATAATGTACAAAGCTATTAGCTCTCCAGTCCTTTGGCACCTTAATTGTGAACATAGAGTTTACTACTAAACTCTGGATACATCCTCCCTTGCCTCCTTCAATGATCCGGGATACAGCTAATCAGTGGATTTATCCAATTTAAAGGCCGCTAAACCCATGAGTGCCTCCTTTCTCTCTCTATGTTATTTGCTTCTAATCTTCCATGTTCCTCCATTCCATGAACAGTTTCATCCTTTTCTGTTGTGAAGACCAACATGAAATATTCATTTAGGACTCTACCACATTTTCTGGGCCCATACACATAACATCTATGGTCCCTCATTAATATTTTGTTCTTTACATACTTTGAAACCAAATTTTGTGGTTTGTTTCATTTGTCAATTCTTTCTCATATATTCACTTTGTTTTCATAATTTCCTTTTTAAGCTCCCATTCCATTACATTCTTTGACACTCCTTGAGGGTCTCTGTTGTATTGAATCTTTGGAATCTGCAATAAGCTTCTCATTTTGTCTTAATCCGAACATTTATGTTGCTTGATATCCTGGCTTCTCCAATCTTTTATTTTTATTCACTCAGGGGATGTGGACATCCCTGGCTAAGCCAACATTTATTGCCCATCTTAAATGCCCAGAGGACAGTTGACAGTCAATCATATTGCTGTGGATCTGAATGACAGATTTCCTTCTCTAATGGACATTAGCAAACCAGATGTGTTTTTCTGACAGTCAGTAATGGTTTCATAGTCATCATTAGACTCTTAATTCTAGATCCTTTACTGAACTCCAATTCCACCATCTGCAGTGGTAGGTTTTGAACCCAGGTCCCCAGAATGTAAATTGACCTTTTGGGTTAATAATCTAGAGAGCCTCCAAGCCTCTCCTCCCATCTCTTGGTCCTATCCATTATCTTTTGGAAAGTAATTCATACTAAATTCTCACCATTTTCCCCTTGAACATCTCCCACTGTTCTCCACTCAATGGCTACCTAGATCTTATGAAGATACATTTGGGGTTTACAGTAAGAGTCGAGAGTGTGGTGTTGGAAAAGCACAGCAGGTCAGGCAGCATCTGAGGAGCAGGAGAATTGACATTTCGAGCATAGGTTCTTCATTCCTGATGAAGAGCTTATGTTCGAAACATCGATCCTGCTGTGCTTTTCCAACACCACACTCCCGAATTTGGTCTCCAGTACCTGCAGTCCTCACTTTCTTCTAGTTTACAGTAACAGCCTCCTGACCCATAAAAGGTCTGCACATAAATATTCCTGAAGAAGGGCTTATGCCCGAAAAGTCGATTCTCCTGTTCCCTGGATGCTGCCTGACCTGCTGCGCTTTTCCAGCAACACATTTCCAGCTGCACATAAATAACTTGGAGTTAAGAATGCACTGAAAATCTGAGTTTGTAGTCAAAACTTCTGTGTTCCTTACTTCTGTCAATTCCAATTGAATCCCTCTTGGGACAAAAAACTCCAGCCTTCTAACTCATCATTTTACAAATGTTGCTGTGTCGTGGATTACAACCCTTATCTTTATTTTAGATTTCCAATTGTTCTGTCTATACCCCATGTTGATCACTACTTACACAATTTTATCTTGTTACCTTTGGTGAGTCTGAAATTAGAAAAAACAAATTTAAGATTGTGACTGATAAATCCAATGAGGAATTCAGGAGACATATTTGATTAGGAATGGTCTAGATATGAGTCTGTCCAAAACATGGCGCTGTTGATATAAATAGTTCACATATCTTAAAGGAATAACTGGAAGGACAAATGGGAGGAATAAATGCTTGTAGATAGAATTTGATGATACGAATGGGAAGAGATTGTTATGAAACATAAAGAATAAAAAATGTCAGTTGGACCAAGTTGCCTTTTCTTTGTTGTAAATTCTATGTAGGATCTAGCCATGCCCTGAAATATGTTGGTTAAAGGAACACACCTCATAAAGACAAATACACTAACTCCCTCAGAGGACTAACAAGTTAAAAGAAGTGAAAGGGAAGAGGATCATGGGTGTTGACATTGTACATATGGATACTGCCCCTAGGTCTGTGAATGATGTTGCAGAGGAATAGCATGTAAATAAGGATAATGGGGAGCCTGAGGAAATATACTTGTGGAACTTCAGGTTTTGTTTTAAACAGGAGCCAGAAGCTATTATCAGAAAATCAAATTTGGAACAAAGCAAGAGCTATTCCACTGAGATTGATAATCGAAGAAAAGCGTGGAAAGAGAGTTGGAGATGTTGAGTTTGCAATATGGAAGAGATTTGTTTGTGCAATCAGAAATGAAAATTACATTTTACAAATGTATTTCTGAGCTTTGAATTCTCAATTGAAAATCCATTCTTGTCCACCCTTGGTGCTCTGCCATTTTTTTTAACTTTCCAGAAGAATTGAAAAGCAATACCTTCTAATTGAGTTTGGGTGCTTTTATTTATGTGTCTGTGGTTAGTTCAATAGTCATTCAATGTGTTTTCAGTGTGTTTTCCATTTATACAATCAGTCATTAATTATCCCAATCCAAGTTGTCAGTGAAGTGTCTATATGGAGACAAAATATGCAAATTTTATTCTGGCAATGATTAGAGAGAAACATCGATTTTGATCTCCAGTCACCTCTAAAGACAAGCAATTCAAATTTGCAATTGTTTAATCCAGTGGAAATGCAGCCAAGGAAAACTGACAGAGGGTTATTGTGAAGTTAGATTTGCAAGACTCTGACAATGGTACGTTATTAAATTTACTCTTCAGGGTAGTTACTTGGACTTAAATATAGTTCCATTTCAACACCATCCCCCCAACCCCAAACCATACAAACATAAGATTCCCAATTCTAAATCATACTGAATACGTTTAATTCTGAATATCATTTGGGTCTTGGTACTGACTGAGGAATAAGAGTTTATTATCCATGGTTTATAATCCACC
The DNA here is from genome assembly GCF_037043375.1 of Chiloscyllium plagiosum. NCBI lineage: Eukaryota > Metazoa > Chordata > Chondrichthyes > Orectolobiformes > Hemiscylliidae > Chiloscyllium > Chiloscyllium plagiosum. The sequence continues at coordinate 123,273,112 of NW_028270142.1, read as the reverse complement.
AAAATGATCAAATCATTAAATGATCATCAAAAGAAAAACTGATTAATGATCCCAATCCTCTTTGCTAGATGTCCCTTATGCGGATGAGGTGTGGGAATAGGATCATGTGACAAACAATGCTCATGAAGCAGCCTGTGTAATTTTGTTGAACAAATTTTATTTTCCTTGACTTTAAAATATCAGAGACTATCCTGCTTTGCTCCTTCTACATGTTTCCATTTCGGTTTGCCTATCCCCACATTATTCACCCATTGTATGACCAACATATGGCTTTTATTTCTCTTCAAACCTTTAACTACAGAAGCAGAACTAGGCCTTTCAGCCCTTGAGTATGTTTCACATTGAACTGGATATGTTTTATCTACAGTTTAACCCCATCACCTCTTTTATATCACTCTTACTACCCTTGTTCTTGTCCATTTTATTGTCCATGAGGACATTTTGCGGATCGCTCTTTTATTTTTACCGTGCATTAGTCCTCCCACTTCTTGCTTCAACCCCTTTGCAAATGTTGTTCATGTACCATACCTTTTAGTTTTGACATGGCATCAACTCTTGAAATAAAGAAGTGACTCCATAGATGCTGCCTGACCTCCATGACTTTTCAGAGTTTTTTGCTTCTGATTTCCAGTGTCAGTTGGGCTCGATATTATGTTTAATATGTTTGGTAAGCTCCACTTAAATGACTTGTGAAAAGGCAATAACTAAAAGTTTGGTGAAATGGCAATGTCATTTTGCACATCTGCACGAAAGCAGCAAGCTTCATTCACTGGTATGGTGTATTAAAAATTCAAACCTTCACTCACCATTAAAAAAACTGCTTGCAAAATCATGGACAGCATGAGTCTGGCTATCTCATGTGCACCATTGGCATTGAGACTTCCCACCCACAGTGTGGACTCATAAAACAATTTGTCATGTAGAAATGTAACTGGGAAGCTTTATATACTAACATTCTTCCTTTAGAGGTAAGGAGGCTTAGCAATTCTCAGCTCCCAGGGCAGCAATGTTTCAATACATTCTGGTGCTGCAATATCCCTCAATTATTTATAGCCCACTTGTTCATGTATTTTCATTAATTTCCTTTTATTTTTGTTTAAGTCATTAACTGATTTAAGCAGGTTAAGATGCCTGTTAAATTAACACAAACAGAAATTTGTCACAAACATGTCAACTGACCTATTAAAAGCAGTCCACGGAGCAACTGAAACCTCTCAAACTTCTTAACATACCTATTTTAGAAAGGAAATTAATTTATCTGAGTCGCCAAAGAATAACACTTCAACACAAATTCTTTCATCGTATGTTAGCATCAGTGAGTAAGGATTGCAGTTATTGTCTTTTCTTCATTGCCTTTGGACTGAATGCTTTCCTCAGAGAGTCTAGCAGCAACCCCAATGCTATGGTCTGGTGTCACATGTAAGACAAACCAATAAGGATGAAGTTAAAGGTATGACACAACACCAGGTTATAGTCCAACAGGCTTATTTGGAAGCACTAGCTTTCAGAGCGCTGCTCCTTCATCAGATGGTTGTGGACATATATTCCACAACCACCTGATGAAGGAGCAGCACTCCAAAAGCTAGTGCTTCCAACTGTTGGACTATGACTTGGCGTTATGTGTTTTTTAACTTTGTGCACCCCAGTCCAACATTAGCATCTCCAAATCAATAAGGATGGAAGCTTTTCCTTCCCCAGAGGATACTTGTGAATGAGATGCCACAATGGATCATAGTTGCCAATATCACCCTTACTTTAGAACATAAAAAGTAGAAGCAACAGTCAGCCACTCAACTTTGAACCTGCTCTGCTATTCAATAAAATGATGGTTCATCTGTTTTTACACCATTTTCCTGTTCTGTCCTCATTTTTAATATGGAGAAATCTTTCAATCTCAGGCTTGAAAAGCTGAGTCTCCAAGGCCATGAGGGCAAATAATTCCAATTGTTAACCACCTTTGCTGAGTGAGACAATTTCTCCTTATCTCAGTCTTAAATAGACCACACACCTTACTCCAAAACAATGCAGCCTGGTTATCGACAGCCAATCCTGCCTGCATCTACCATATGAATCCCTGTGCATTCTTTTTTATCTTTGAATGAGATCACCTCTCATTCCTCTAAACTTCAGAGGACATAACAGTACAACACAGTGCAGGCTCTTCTGGCCCTCGAAGTTGTGCCAGCCTTTTATCCCACTCGAAGATCAGACTAACCTACAGACCCTTCATTTTACTATCATCCATGTGCCTATCCAAGAGTCGCTTAAATGTCCTGAATGTATCTGACTCTACTATCACAGCTGGCAGTGCATTCCACGCACCCACCACTCTCTGTGTAAAGAACCTACTCTGACATCTCCCCTAAACCTTCCTCCAATCACCTTAAAATTATGTCCCCTCATGATAGACATTTCCACATTGGCAAAAAATCTCTGTCTATCCACTCTGTCTGTGCCTCTCATCATCATGTCCACCTCTATCAAGTCATCTCTCATTCTTCTTCACTCCAATGAGAAAAGCCCAGCTCCTTCAACCTTTCTTCATCACACATGCTTTCCAGCCCAGAATAGCATCCTGGTAAATCTCCTCTGCACAATCTCTAAAGCTTCCACATCTTTCCTATAATGAGGCATCCAGAACTGAATACAATATTCCAAGTGTGGTCTAACCAGGACTGTATAGAGCTACAGCATAACCTCGTGGCTCTTAAACTCAATCCTCCTGCTAATGAAAGCCAATACACCATATGCTTTCTTAACAACCCTATTAGCTTGGGTGGCAACATTGAGGGATCTATGGACATGAACTCCAATAACCCCAATATGCCTCTGTTCCTCCACACTGCCTGGAATCCTGCTTTTAACCCTGCATTCTGCAATCAGATTTGACCTTTCAAAGTGAATTACCTCACACGTTTTCAGATTGAACTCCATCTGCCACTTACCTATCACAGTTCTATAGCCTGTCAATGTCCTGTTGCAAACTACATCATCCCTCCAAACTATGCACAAGGCCACCAATCTTTGTGTTATCAGCAAACTTTCTAACCCATCTTTTCACTTCGTCATCAAAGTTATTTATAAAAATCACAAAGGGCGGAGGTCCCAGAACAGATCCCTGTGGAACACCACTGTTCACTGAGCTCCAAGCTGAATACTTTTCATCTACCACCACCCTCTGTCTTCTATGGCCCAGCTAATTCTGTTTTGAGGCAGTCAGATTTCCCTGCATCCTTATTTTCTGAATGAACCTACCATGGGGAATCTTATCAAACACTTTGTTAAAATCCATGTACACTACATCCGCTGTTCTATCTTCATCAACATGTTTTGTCACATCTTCAAAGAATTCAATAAGATTTGTGAGGCATGACTTGCTCCTCACAAAACATTGCGGATTATCTCTAAACAAACTAGGGTTTGCCAAGTAATCATAAATCCTGTCTCTCAGAATCCTCTGCAATACTTTGCCCACCAATGACATAAGATTTAACGGTCTGTAATTCCCAGGATTATCCCTATTTCCTTTCTTGAACAAGAGAATAACATTTGTCACCCTCCAATCATCTGGTATTACCCCGGTGGATGGTGAGGACATAAAGATAATCGCTAAAGGCGCAGAAATCCTTTCCCTTGTTTCCTATAGTAACTTAGGTTATATCCAGTCTGGTCCAGGGGATTTATCTATCCTTATGTTATTCAAAATTTCCAGCAAGTCCTCCCTTACTAACATCAACCTGTTCAAGCGTATCAATCTGTTTCATGCTGTCCTCAGAAATATCAAAGTCCCTCTCACTAGTGAATATTGAAGCAAAGTATTCATTGAGGATCTCCCCTACTTCTTCCAACTCCAGATCCAAGTTTCCTCCACTATCCCTGATCAGCCTTACCCTCACTCTGGCCATTCTCTTGTTCCTCACATAAGATTAAAATGCCTGAAGGCTTTCCTTAATCCTACCTGCAAAAGCTTTGTCGTGCCCCCTTCTAGCTCTCTGAAGTCTCTTTGTCAGTTCCTTCCTGGCTACCTTGTAACCCTCTAAAGCCCTGTCTGATCCTTGCCTCCTCAACCTTAAGTAAGCTTCCTTCTTCCTCTTGACTAGCTGTTCCACATCCCTTGTCACCCAAGGTTCTTTCAAGCTCCCATCCTGTCCTTGCCTCAGTGGGACAAACCTGTCCAGCACTGTCAACAAGTGTTTCCTAAACAACCTTCACACTTTTGTCGTGCATTTCCCTGAGAACATCTGTTCCAATTTAGGTGTCCCAATTCCTGCCTAATAGCATTGTAATTCCCCCTCTCCCAATTAAATACTTTACCATATTGTCATCTTCTATCCCTCTCCAGGTGATCACTATCACCGAAATGCTCTCCCACTGAGAGACCTAGCATGGTTCATTGCCAAGCACCAAATCTAATTATGGCCTCCACTCCAGTAGGTGTATTGACATACTGCATCAGGAACCCTTCCTGGACACACCTGGTAAAAACTTCTCCATCCAAACTATTTGAACTTAGTGGGTTCCAATCAATATTATCGAAGTTAAAGTCACCCATGCCAACAATCCTCTTATGTCTGCACTTTTCCAATATCTGTGCTCCAATCTGCTCCTTTGTATTTCTGTTGCTATTGGGGGACCTGTATAAAACTCCCAATAAAGTGACTGCTCCCTTCCTGTTTCTGACTTCCACCCACACTGACTCTGTAGACAAACCTTCCTCGATGATCTCCCTTTCTGCAGCTGTGATACAATCCCAGATTAGCAATGCCACTCCTCCACCTCTTTTACCTTCCCCTCATCCGTATCCCTGATACCTCTTGCATTAAAATCACCCGATGAAGAAGTGTCGCTCCAAACGCTAGTGTGCTTCCAATTAAACCTGTTGGACTATAATCTGGTGTTGTGTGATTTTTAACTTTGCATTAAAATAGACACACTTCAATCCATCACACTGACTGCAACTTTGTCCTGGCAGGTGCTATCCCTCCTCACAGACTTTCTGTACATTGTATCTGGCTGTTCACTACCTACTCCATCATCTAGTTTAAACCCTCCAGATGAGCTCTAGCAAACCTCCTGCATAAGTTTAGTCTGTTCAATTTTTTTATCAGATAACCCATTGATCGCAGGAATGAGTTTGGTGAACATTTGCAGCACTCCTTCCATGAGAAGTATATCTTTCCTTGGGTAAAGAGATCAAAACTGTAAACAGTACTCAAAGTGTAGTCTCATCAAGGCACTAAGGCACCTTTACTTCTATTTGCCTTTCCAATTGCTTCCTCTTATAATAGAAATGATGCACTTAGGAAGTTTGAAATAAGGTAACTAAGTAACAATTGTAGTTGTACATAAATTCATTTTCAAATCCAGCGTATTCACATGCAAACATCTATTCATTGACCGACCCCTGTATCTGGCTAAACATATCGGATTGAGTGAATTCACTTTAAAATGCAACATATCAATGTAGCATATTACAAAATAATTCTGATGTAAAAAGGATCAATAAAAATGCTGAAATGCTACAAGGATAAATAGCAAGCACATATTCGACTTCAGTAGGAATTGTACCTTAACCCAATTAAGTATGTGTGACTGAAGGAGAGTTTGGTTTCACATGGATTTTGTGTCAGTTGTGAGTTCTTTTTTATTGCAAAAAATATCAAGGTTTATTCAGCATAGCATATCTAATACAGATTTATCCATACTGTCAAACTATGAACTTGATCTGTCATAATGTTTCAATGAAAAATTTCCGTACACCTGTCAATAGAGACTTGGATTGACCATAAGATGATTTCATACCAATTGCAATGCCTAAACTTACAGGGGGAAAAGGGTCATTCAAGATGTATCACTCTGTGAGCATTGCGTTGTCTGAAAATTGACTTGACAGCTGTGCCCAAAAACCAATATTTATTCTCAAAATGTTGTGAATTGTTGAATAATTTGTTGTGGTGACGGAATCTGAGGTGGAGAGAGGGTTGATAATTCATGAGAAACTAACCATATTTTCCCTCGGAAACTGGCTTGAGTATTTATCTGGAATTTTGTTTCTCTCAGAAGACCTGATTGTTTTGCCAGAACACCCATTTGACATCCTTTGAATGGATGAGGGATATTTCCTTCTCCACCATTATTTGAATATTTGCATGATTTTTCTTTTTTAAATGGTGCAATGGTGGTTCTATCATGGTGGGAGAGATAATCCAGAGGACGGCTACCACACTTTGAGCGTATGAGTTCAAATCCTACCAAGGCAGTTAGTTGGAATTAATTCAATTATTAGTGAATTAAATTCAATTAATATAGCTGGAATATGCAGAGAGTCCTAGTTAGATTTGCAAAAGCAATGTGGATCTGAAGATTAACAAAAACAAATGTACATTTGTTACAAGCACAGTCAGGAGAATTCATAATGAAGACTAAGGAAATGATAGAGAAAGTAAATAAGCATATCATTTCTGTTTTTATGGAGGAAAATATTGAAATCCTTTCAAAAATAATGAGGAGTCTAGGGACTTATACAAATGAGCATCTGGAAGGTGTGAGAATTATTTTTAAAAATTACTGGAGTCGATAATGTGAGTTAAATCTTCTGGAGCTGATAATCTAGTTTGAGTTATGACAGAGGTTCGATAGGCTGGGACTATTTTTCTCTGGAGCATATGAGACCGAAGGGTAATCTTACAAAGATTTATAAAATCATGAGAGGCACAGATAAGCTATATTGCTGACAACTTTTCCCTATGATAGAAGATTCTAAAACTAGAGAGCATCAGTTTCAGGTAAGGGGGAAGAAATACAAAGGGTTCCAGAAGTGCAATTCTTTCACACAGAGGGTGGTGAGTGCGTGGAATGGGCATTCAGAGGTAGTGGTGGAAGCAAGTATAATTTCATCATTTAAGAATAATTTACATAGGTACAGGGATACAATAGGTATGGAGGGATATGGACAAAACATAGGCAAATGGGACTTGTCTAAATTGTGAAACTGAGCAGCATGGGCAAGTTGGACCAAAGGTCTTGTTTTCATGCTGTAGACTTCTAGACCTCTGTAGACCCAGAGTGTAGAAACTGATCGTTATGGAGATAATAGATCCATTAGTGGATTTCTTTAAAAATTCCATAGAGTCTGGTATGGCCGTTGTCCATTGGAAAATGGCAAATATAACTTCACTAGTTTAGAAATGAGGGAGAAAGAAAATAGAGAATTGTAAACCTGCTTTCCTAATATCAGTTACAAGGAAAATGCTAGAACCTACATTACAGGATGCGATAATTTAAGAAGCAATGATAGGACTGAGCAGACTTAAATTGACATAATGTGAAAAAAAATGCAATCCTATCCATTTTAGCAGGAAGAATAAGAAAGATTTTTTTTTGACTCAATTGCTGGACATGGATATTACTGACTGGCCAGCATTTGTTGTCAATCCCTAGTTGCCCTTGAGAAGGTGGTGGTAAACTGCTTTCTTGAACTGCTACAGCCCATTTGCTGTAGGCAAACCTATGATGCCATTAAGGAGGAAATCCAGAATTTTGACACAATGACATGAAAGGTGATTCTTGACCAATGCCATGTGATCTGTCCGGTTTCTTTTTTTTTTGAGACTTTGTTGCAACTGTTACAACTGAATGGTTTTTTAGGCCATTATCTAAATAGTAATAGTATAGAGCTCTGAGATGCAGAGGGATCTGTCTGTTCCAGTACAGAAATCACAAACAGATGGTATATAGCTAAAGCAAGTAGGTAGGAACACTCAGAGAATGTTGTGTTCAATGTGAGGGATTTTAGATCAAATGTTAGCAGGTCATACTTCAGTGATACATGCATTTGATGAGACCACATCTGGAGTACTGTATAGACTATTGGCCTCCTTATATAAGAAAGGAAGTAAAACTGAAAGAAGTTCAAAAATGTTTTACAAGACTAACATCTGGAATGGACAGGTTGTACTATGAGGAAAGATTGGACAAGTTAAGCTGTACATGATAGAATTTTGAAGAATCAGAGCTGACTTTATTGAAGCTGTTGGGGTGGTACGGTGGTTCAGCGGTTAGCACTGCTGCCTCACAGTACCAGTGACTGGACTCGATTCCACCCTCAGGTGACTGCATGTTTAGAGTTTGCACACTCTCTCCACGTCTGTGAGAATTTCCTATAGGCAATTTTGTTTCCTACCACAGTCCAAAGATGTGCAGGTTAAGTGGATTGGGCATGCTAAATTGCCCAAAGTATCCAGGGATGTGCAGGCTAGGTGGATTAGCCCTGGAAAATGTAAGATTATAAGGTTGGGAGAGTGGGTCTGGGTGGGATGCTCTTTGGAGGTTCAGTGTGGACCTAACGGGTTTAATGGCCTGTTTACACACTGTAGTGATTCTGTGAAACACATCGGATCCTGAGGAGCCTTGAGAAGGTGCAAATCGAAAAGAATGTTCCATCTTGTCGGATAAAGCGAGGAGTCACTGTTCAAAAATAAGGGGTTGCCATTTTAAGATTAAAATATGGAATGTTTCATACAAAGCGTTGTTTGTCTTTGGAATGCTCTCCTGAAACAGTGTATTTGAATGTTTTTAAGGTGGAGTGGATAGATTATTGATAACCAAGAGGGTGCAATGTTAAAGGTGGGAGATGGCAATGTGGAGTCATCAGAGCAGCCATGTTCTTATTGAATGGCAGTGTGGTCAAATGATCTGCTCATAATTCACATGTTTGGAAATTAAAATAATCAAGGGATATTGCAAGTAAATGGTATTGAAGGATAAGATGAACCATTGAATGGAGGAGTGTAGATGAAGGCTGAGAGCCAACTCCTGTTTTTTTGTACTATTAAGATAATCTGAGCCCAATCAAGTAAATATAAAGAATCTAGACTTTGAGGATAGGAGTTGCTTGTTTCACTGTAAAGCCTAATGGTAAATCTTTAAACAGGAAAGTAGTTAGTGGAACTTCACCAGTCCTATACATTTTTTTTAAAAAGGTAAATATTTATAAATATTTAAAATAAATACTTAAATATCTATTTTAACTATCGGATGTGAGCTTTGCTGGGAAGACCAGAATTTATCACTGCCCATCCGTTATTCACCTGGAGAACCTGGTGCACGCGTTAGCAGTGGTTTGAAATAATAAAAAATAAAGAAAGCTGTATGATCAATGATTCAATTAAGTCTGTGAAGAAAGTTCAGCCTGAAAGGAGAATACCAATTCACTGCACAAATTCAGAATAAGGTGTCTCATCAGGACAGGTTGTTAGGTCAGTAACAAGAGACAGTGGCGTGGTTCTTTTTAATTCATGAGGAAGAATTTCAAACATAAGTAAAGCAAATTTTGACTCCAGCTGCCACCCTGTATATGCACTAGCAGTTTGTAATATACTCACATTGAATGATTCACTTCAGTGTTTTCAGTTCACCTGCTGAAGTATTTGAAGAAGTGTACATGTATCCAGATGTGAAAATAGCAAGGTCGCAAGGTCGCAACTGACAGCAGAAATTGCAACATTTTCAAACTCTGGAAAAACCTACATTGATAATTGACCATAACTAACTTCAATACTACTATTAACCATACACTTCTTCAACTTTGTTATTCTGATTTTTATATTTATTCCTTGTCCTAATATGCCCTGAGTAACAGGACATGATATAATTGACTATTGTGTTTGACTCTTCAATGATCAAATGTTGCATTGGCACTAAAGGTTTTGAGAGAAACTAAATGGTAAGTATGTGAATTCGGCAGAAAGGTAGTGAAAACATGGTCTGTTGTGGGAGAACTAAAAGATGAACATCTTGTTAGAACTTCTTACCTAGTTGTAGGTACAGCAGCAATACAATAAAAACCACCATGTTTTTATTTTATCAGGCTTGATATTAGAACATTTAAAAGCTGCTGCTAAGAGTCTGACTGTGGAGAATTCAGAAATCCTGAGACTCTGACCTAGCTTGGTCAGACAGATAGAACATAAGATCATAAAATGTAGGCCATTTGGCTGATCAAGGCTGCCCTGGCCTTCAATGAGATCATGGCTTATCTGATAACACTCAACTCCACCTTAAGTTATGTGGTATATTTTGTAAATGGACAATTCAAAATGAAAGGAGTTAAGGTTGAATTAAATTGGTCTCCATGGGCTCTGCTATAAAGAATGGGATTCTCTGAGTATTGAAATTGGAGAGAACATTGATTGGTTCAACTGTGCCAACAACCATGGTATCAATTAAGTCCTATTTGGCTGCAGCAGTCTATCATGTTGAAGATGATAGTCCTCTGTTCATTGTCCTCGCCTCTCTGCTCAGAAGACATCTGCCACCCTACCACTTTTTAAACGTCCCTCATATCCCCTCTTTGCCTGCTCCAGTTGAGCAGAAAATATTTTGCTGTGATGAAGTGGTACATTCATTCCAGCAAAGACAATCCAAACTGATTCAAGTATCTGAATCACATTTACAAGAGATCTATCATCTATTCTCCAATAGCTTTGGATGAAGAATTAACAGCACTGTTTTGACATTCCACCTCAGTCAGGTGTTACCCAATGGAGTCATCAGCCATGGTAGCAGGGAATACACATGTGACCATCCAAGTCTTTGAAATAAACCAAGAAAGTGACAAGCTTCAAAGACATTGGCATCATGGAAGCTCCCAAGGTACCTTCTGAGATATGAAACTGATGATGACAGATACCTCACATTTGGAAAATGAAGTTGTTTTCTCCTGATGAAGTAGGCTGCATGATGATACTGAATATAATGCGAGTACAAACTATAGTGCTCTATACTTGGGCAAAGGCTATGATGTTGCCAAAGCATTACTGCCTGGGCTATAGCACTGACCCCCTCACAAGCCGGGCAAGTGATCAGGCACACATGTCATCGGTAACAGTCCTGGTGCATTTGTGGGTCAAAGATTGAGAGATCGCCCATAAGTCCGCAGGAGTCCAGTTACATAAATGTTGACTGCAGCCATTATCTAGATGGTGATCAGGATAGATGCCCACTCATTTTTCAGGTTGAAAGTCTATTTCTGTCACAGTGTCCCTGGACATTCTTCACCTGCAGTATGCAGGTATTGTGGCTTTAAGAGGTGTATTGTGTCTTTTTTCTTAATAAAAAAGGCAGAGACAGATGTATCAAATTATCTACTCAAAGTAAACAGCTGGTTAGAATGTTGTTTTTTTTTAAGTTGAACAATAGCAGCAGCCTGAAAGGGTGGATCAAGCTTCCACTGAACCAGGATTTTTAGTTTTAGGTTTCTGCAGTTGCTGGAGTCTTGAAGCTGGAGGTGGAAGCTCTTATTCCTCTCTTTGTTACAGCTAAAAGCTGGGGTTGTCTTCCTGCTGCGAGAATTGTATGTGAAACAATCAATTTTATTGAATTTGCTTTTGCCAAAGGTGTGTTTATGGATGTTACTATGTTGGAATGGTTACTTAGTTGCAGTTAATATACATATTATGTTAAGCATTTTGAACGAGTTGTAGTCAAGCCAATTCTTTTCCTTTATTTTTATTTTGCCTGTAGCGTACAGATAAAGTGTGTTTTGCTTAAAGTAGTTTGACCAATTGAATTACATCCAGAATGCAATACCTTACACGTCCCTTTAAAGTAAGAAAAAGTTGGAGCCTACGTTATCTTCAGAATATATTTTGAGGGGGTTTGGTCTGATCCATTACAAGTAACAGTACGCCTTCCTCATTCAGTGGATTTGTTGTCGAGAAAAAAAGACTGTGGGCCTTTTGTGCAACAGGAAGGGCTTCAGCTGTGATCTTTTTATGTTTGTTTAGCATTTGCTGGTGGATGCTGTTGGTCCTGTGCACGTATCTCCTCCATTTCTCCGTAGGGGATCCATATTATGATAGACCATGGAGTGGGCCCTACAGGTTCATAGCATACACTCTTGGGGTCGGCTCAATGAAGACCAGGGGGTCTATTGAACACCTCAATGTTACAGAAGTTGAGAAACTTAAATCGGGAATTGGAGGCAGCAAGCTCATTTGCAGAATGGACAAGATTTGTGAAAGAGGGATACTCAACAAAAATGGTGGGGGGTGGGGATTGGGAAGACAACAGTGCATGAGAGAACATGGGATACCGTGGGAGGGGGAATTATTGATTTTGACCACAATTATGGACTTGACAAGGATACTGTGGAGTTCAATAGTGGGCATGACTAGACTGCAGTGTCAGAGCTCCAAGGATAATGATAATAATAACATGTAATTCCAGTTGGTGTGTGGTGCATGCGGAAGCCAGACAGAACACTTGAGTCACCAAACGAGCAGACTTATAACTCGATGTTGAAAAAACAGAGGCTGGCATGAAATTGAGAATAATAAATTATGTATCAAACTAGTTCTTAGGATACCATTTGAATAAAATCTTTTTTTCCTTGACTCACATAGACTTGACAGTAGTCATTTGTCAACATAACAAGTGTCTTGTGAAGGAAAGAGTTTATCTCAGGTTGTGAGATGATTTGTAGTTGTAGAAGGCTGGTCCTCAGGTGAACTGGTTATGTTATGTAGCTGCCTGAGGTCGCTCAATTTTTTTTTAAGAGTCTGTTTTTTAGACCGACTGAACTAATGGCTTGATGGCTTTTGGGGGATGTGCCTGCAAAAGATGCTTTACTGATTTTTTTAATACAGCACATTGCTGTCTTACCACATTCATTTCCAAAATTTTCAACAGCTCATTTTAACTTCAACAGCAATTTTAATGCTGATGTTCCTGTTGGTTGCAACATCCTCAACAGTGGATTAATACCTCTTTAGATTCGAAACTGTCAGTGTCTTTTACCATTATTATCCACTCAACATACTCCCAAATGGCAAAGCTGCCCAAATCAAGCTCATATCACTTATTAAGAGCTGACCATCAAGCCAGAAGTTACTGGCCAATCAGAGGTTGGCAGCCAGTGGATCCTAGGCACTACAGATTGAGGCCTAGTCTGGAAGCATCTACTTTCCTGATCGGAGGAAAGACAGATGATCAGGTTTCCCCTTGGATTAAAAAAAACTTATTCATTTCAGTAGTCATTAAAAATGGTTTCAGATTATTTTCATACAGCGGATTCAGTTTAATAACAACCCAATGAGGCATGTCACCAAAGTGAATTTGAATAGGGTATTTCTTTGGTTCTCTCTGAACTGTAGCAGGAAAGGCAAAATAAGATAATTACTCACTAGAAATATGACAGCAGCAAAGAAATTTGATGACACAGTCATACTACTGGCTAAGTATTATGCATCTACAGGAACAAAGCAATCACACTTACCATGTTACGTACTGGAGATCACACTTAAGGGGCATTTGGTTCCTTCATATATAGCAACACAAAATTTATACCATGACAGGGTTCAAAAGATACCATACTTTATTGATTGCATACATCAAGACATGGGCATCTATCCCGAAGGCTTTAGCACAAATTTCAATTCATGAATTTCTAATAAGTGGTGTGCAAAGCCAAATCATCGTTCATGTTTATGCTGATTATTGTAGATTCATGCATAACTCTCTATTCTGGCTAAATCTTTCAGGGAAATGAAAGACTGCAGGGTTGGGTAATTAGTTACTGCTCCACACACAACTTCAAAAAATAGCCAACATGGTCTATATAGAATTGTTTGTACTCTGTAGAGATAGATAAAATAAAACTCACATAGAGGATCATACAATTACAATAATTTGCATTTATTTGGCACCTTTAATATGGTAAAACATCTCAGAGGCCCTCACATGGGCATTATTAAACAAAATTTGACACTGAGCCCTTATGAAGATCAAAGGAGGTTCGGACGAATACAGATGGATAGCGATATTTTAGAAAGTTGCTCCAGAACATTGGACTAGACAGCTAAAGAATATGTAGAGCAATGAAGCGTTGGATGGGCAGGAAGCCTGAATTGGAGGAATACTAAGTCTTCAGAAGATTGTTGTCCTAGAGAATGTTATATAACGAGCGAGGAATAAATGTACATACAGGAGCAATCAGAGTATTGTCGTAGAACATTTGGTCTTTTGACTCAATTAAATCATGAATGATCTCATCATAGTCCAGCTGCACTTTCCTGAGATTGATAAATGTTTCTTTTAGACATTAGCCACAATCATACTGAATACTGAATAGCAGAACAGGCTCAAAGAACCAAATGGCCTACTCCTGCTTCTAGTTTCTACATTTACTGCCTGCCACCCCATAACCCTTGACTCCTTGAGGATCAATTTTGATCTAACTCAACCTGGAATATGTTCAATCTCCCAACCCCTATTGTTTTCTGGGTTAAACAATTCCAATATTAATAAGCCTCTGAGAGAACAAATTCTGCCTAATCTCCAACTTAAACTGAAGAGTCTTGTTTTCAAATGGTGCCAACCAGTTCTAGATTTCCCCCACAAACAGTTTCTCAATATAAGCTCTGAAAACTCCTCCCTGCCTCCTCAAAATCTTCAAACTTCAAAATGATCATTTCTCATACTCCTAAATTCTAATAGGATTAGGCTATAGGAATTTTGATAATTCCTCAGAAGACAACCCTTTCATTCCAAGAATCAGCCTGGTAAACCATATCTGAAGTGCCTCTCAAAGAACTATATCCTTCCTGAAATAAGCTGATTAAATCTCAATACAGTAATCTAGGTGTGGTCTTATCAGTGCCTTGCACAATTGTAACAAAACATGCCTTCATTTGTACAAAAACAAAAAGTTAACAATTCTGGCAGGACCTGTGGAGAGGAAAGTCAGAGTTAATGTTTCGATTTTGCAGTTACCATATAGAACAGAAAACAGCCTGTGTTTATGCTGATGAAAGGGGATGGAGTTGGGAGAATGGATGGGATGAGATTAGAGTGGTGCTGGAAAAGCACAGCAGGCCAGACAACATCCGAGGAGCAGGAAAATCGACATTTCGGGCAAAAGCCCTTCATCAGGAATAGAGGTTTCCAGCATCTGCAGTTCTTGTTTTTACCCGGAATGGATGGGATGCAGAGGGGTGTAAATATGACACATGGATATGGGACTGAGGGAGGGAGGGAAGGAGGGAGAGAGACAGAGAAAGAGAGAGAGAGAGAGTTCAGCATAAATAAAGCCCGTTCCCAGGCACTTTGAATTCTGGGGAAAAGCCACTTGACGTGAAACATTAATACTGTTTGCTTCTCTTTACAGAGTTTATACAGTACTTTCTATTTTCTTTCATATATCCAGCATCAATCCTTCGTTTTAAATGTTCCTTTCTTTTACAGTCCATCTCCCTTGCCATAAAGTGGTTATCCATTGATGTTTCTAGTTGATTACTATATATTCACATTAACTTGTTGTGTTTCATGTACAAAGATATGACAGACCTTTTTGTACTTTGTAACTTCGCATCTCTTTCCATTTGAATAAGTTTCCCCTTCCTGCTCTTCCAACCAAAAATGGACAATCTCATATTTTCCACATGATACTCTACTTGGAGTATTTGCCCATTCACTTAACCTCTCCAGCAGACTCTAAGCTGGACATTTTTCTCCAGTTAAAGAAACACAAGTAACTCATGCCCCAACTGTTTATCCAAAACTTGTCAGCTCTCACCACCATAGAACATTTATCTCTGTGAAACATGCATGTGTAATGTTTGGGTCTTCAAACTCCTGAGGTAGGCATGAGGCATTGATCTAGGCAGATGGGTGCTGAGAAGGAATGGTTAGCAGACATGTCTCAGCTCTCTGAGCTGTTGATGAAATCCTCTAGATGATTGTTTCCATCCCCATCATAATCCCAACTGTAGACCACCCCATGATCCTGTTATGCCCTTCAAGATCTTCTTGTCTCTATCATCTTCCCAGTATCCCTTGGTCCCATTGAACCCCACATACCTCCTGCACCTTTTCCACTACCCCATTTCTCTCCCATGACGCTCATGCATCCACTTGCCTACCCTTCACTTTCCATCACGTACAGAACCAATGAATCATTGGCAAGTCACAAAATATTTGAAATAATCCTGAGAATGACAGAAGCAGCAAATGCCTTGAAAAGATAATTTGAAGAAAATCTGCTTAGCTGCCAACATCTTAAAGGTGTCAGTCAAAGACAGCCATTTGTATTATCAATGTTAATGATTTTCATCTACTTCACACCTTCTAATCTTGTGTAATTAAACACATGAGTATTAAAAACAACAACAAAGAGAAACATCATTGCACGATAATAAAATGCCAATCAAACAAACTCTCCCACAAACTGTGTCAACATTGCCTGCTGAGCTAAGTTCAGACATCATTATTGGAGCTTAGTAAAACATTCATAAT